>NC_089323.1:12224827-12364827 GCF_036669915.1 Pocillopora verrucosa | reverse complement strand
TCCACGTGCAAGAATCATCTCTTCATTAGCCTTTTATTCGCTGGTCAGAATATCATTTATGATATTTAACATAAGGAAATATCTATTATAACCTTGTTTTGCCGCTCTGAACAGAGACTACATGAGACGACGCCTCAATCATTAACCATGACAGATTCCGTGCCAATCTGCACGAACTCTGTGCAAGACCAACCAAAAGGATTGGATGGTCATAGCACGTATTAGCATGAGCTTTTTCCGCGAAATTAGTAAGTCTTAAATAACT
The DNA here is from genome assembly GCF_036669915.1 of Pocillopora verrucosa. Classification (NCBI taxonomy): domain Eukaryota; kingdom Metazoa; phylum Cnidaria; class Anthozoa; order Scleractinia; family Pocilloporidae; genus Pocillopora; species Pocillopora verrucosa. Next base: position 12,364,562 of record NC_089323.1, on the reverse strand, counting down.
GCGGAAGTCTAAAGTCACGTAGAACTTAAAATAAAGGATATTTGTTTGTTTTGTTTTGTTTTTTTTTTCTTTTAACAAATATTTTAAAGACCGTCATTATGCACAAACTTTGATCATTTTTTGCAGGGAGCACACAGGAGACAGAAAAGCAATCAAATTGGAGAGGCAAGTGCACTTAACAATACTTAGAGGTTGAGGTTTTATTAGTCTATTTGCTAACTGAGTGGCAATCGCCGAGGAATAGGTATGTAACATCTGATGCATATAAACTTAAGTAAAAAGGGGAGCTTAGAACTAATGCTTACTTTTTCAAACGTAAACATTTTCGTAGTACATAGAGTGACCTCCTTTTACAAAGGTTTAGTTTCAAGTTGGCTTCCCTGGAAATGGCTTGCCAATGTCGAGTCAATGGCATGGTGGACGGCTACGTTTAGTTTTTGACAATGTCTCCCTAACAAGTCAGAATTATGCCTGAGCTTTTGGCTGATTCATCGCCGTTCGTGCCAAAATTCGTCTTTCTGAAAATAAGTACAAACAGGGCTTCTAGCACAAAGGGCATTTATATGAGTAGGGGATAAATCATATAACCCACTGAGAATCTAAAGATATTCTGTGCACGGTGTTCATTCAAAATTGCAAAGAGTAGAGATAAAAATCTGTAGCAACGTCACACGGCAGCATCCAGAAAAATGCCCTTACCGAAAATGGGAATAGGATCTGCTATGCTGTTCTTGGTACTTTCCGTGAGTATTCAAATCATAACAATGCTTGCAGGCCCAATACTAGAGGATCTCGCGCAAGTTTGATTTGAGGTTAACAATCTCACGGAAAACAGAAAGTTCATGAGATGAGAGTAAGATTCTCCTTCACGTGAGTTGATATCTTCGTTAGCCTTCACTCATTTATTTATTTCTTTTTTCCTTCCAGCAGCTAAAAACTGTGCTGAGCTGTACAAATCCGGTCAAAGGATCAGCGGTGTTTACACAATCGACCCAGATGGTTTAGGCGCCTTTAATGTATATTGTGACCATACAACAGCTGGTGGGGGATGGACAGTGATCCAGAAGAGAATGGATGGCTTTGTTGATTTTAATCGCACCTGGAATTACTACAAACATGGTTTCAGTAACTTAGTCGGTGAATTTTGGCTCGGACTGGACAAGATAAACCGTCTGACGCAAGACAAGACAAAGAACATGCTTCGAGTAGATCTGGGAATAATCACTGGCAAAACTGTTAACGCCGAATATAGCTGGTTCGGGATTGGGACCAAGTACCGGGACTAAGTATCGGCTGTACATTGGCAATATCACAATTAACTAAACCGTTTTTCTTTTTAAGCATTCATTGTTCGATTTTTATATGTTACTTTCCTATCGACTTCTACAGCCCCATTCCCACTAAAGCTTGAAGCTGTTTTGTCAAACAAGATTTAAAATTGGTTTCTTCATAAACGCTGCTTAAACTGATGTTTGTCGACTTTAAATTTAGCAAATTAAAAATACAAGTAAGTGGCAACTTGAATCCTATGGAAAATTTAAATATTCAGTTGTCTGTTACTGGCATTTGGTTCAATCCCCTCCCCCAACTCCACAGAACCTGCAAACAATGGTTAGTTCTAGTGTACACCCGCTTGACTGTGTTGTGCTGTTCATTCTGTCAATGCCTGGTTGAATCCACGCTCCCCCGTGGACAGTTTGCTTTCGAAGCTGCTTGAGATAGAACAGTCATTGAATTCGAATTTAGCAAAAAGGTCGTAAAATTTGAATATTTATTAATTTGTCCGATATTTTTGTATTTCGATATCTCTCCTACTTCGTCGGATAGTACTTATCGAGTTTGAGGCGTCAAATGTGTTATCTTGATCTTAATGTCATGGAAATTATTTTTCTTTTTGTTTTGAGCAGATGCGACTGTTTCCTCTGATTATCTCAATCCTCAAGAAGATCTCAAATTTGGTACCTGGGATAGAGATCCCGCTAATTGTGCTCAAAAAAGAGGCGGAGGCTGGTGGTTAGCATAATCATAAAATTTGAGTATTTATTATTTTGCCACATATTTTTGTATTTGGATATCTGCCCTACTTCGTCGATTGGCGTAGCTATCAAGTTTGAGGTGTTGTCTTAATCCTAATATTATGGAATTTTGGTATTTATTATTATTATTTTTTAAGCAGATGCAATTGTTTCCTTTGATTCCCTCAATCCTCACAAAGATCTCATTTTTGGTACTTGGGATAGAGATCCAGCTTATTGTGCTGGGAAAAAAAGAGGCGGAGGCTGGTAGTACGGCAGCAGTAGTGCTTGTGCTGTTTGGTCGAATCTCAACGGAATGTATCCACATTATTGAAAGGAAACCTGGGCTAATGTCCATTGGGGAAAATTAGAAATGAAATGAAAATTAGACCAGTGGAATTTTTTGAATTTTTTTTAAACTTTCCAACGGTAAAGTGTGCAAGTAAACAGTGATTTCTGCGTCTTCTGATCGGTTGACTTCGTGTTTATCGCAACTGTGATTTTCAGATTAAAGATCGAGTGGCCTTGCTTAAATTATTCTAATGAATTCCATCGAGGAACACCATGGTTAACTGTTTCCCTCGCGACCAGGTATCAAGTTCAATAATTTGCATGCATGGTGATGTTGGTCTTTTCTTACGAACTATTCATTGTTGATTTGAAAACGCTATAATTTAAAACATTATTTCGCTTGTTGTCGAAATTAAACCAAAATATATGTGTATTCGGTTTTTTTAATATCTGACAAAGAAATTGATGCGCGTGGTTTAACGTCTACATGAATAAAATGTCCACCCGGACCAATCGATGCTGTTTTGAAACATTAAGAAGTAATTTTAAGATAAGAAAATAACCGTGTATTTTTTTCGACGCCTTTTCAATCTAGAGTTTAAAATGTTTAGAATAGGTAGATTAAAAAAAAAATAACGAAATCAGAAACTCAACCATGGTTGAACAAATGCGATTTTGAAAAGAATATTTCCATCACATCAAAGTGAATTCAGATGGATTTATACTTATGGAACGTTATATGTTACTAGTCGGAGTTTATGAATGTTTTTACTTATTTCTACAGTTTTACGAGTTTTACGAGTTTTGCCAGGAGAAGAAATAGACTGTTATACACTACTTATGCATTTACGTCAATAGCTATGCGATAGTGTTGCCATGGCAACCCAATAGGTCGCACACTGTTTTTTATTTTATTTTTTTTTATTTCTGTATTTTCCAGTGAAGCTTCTTACGCTCGATTGACAAGCATTTTAGACTGTAAAGGTATCGAGGTCCACGTTCCAGCCTGATGTAAGTTGGGAACATAATTTATCACAAATTGGTAAACAACTTCACAAGTACGTTATTTTGCGTATCGTGTTAAAACAAAAAAACAAAACAAAACAAAACAAAGCGTTATATGATCGGACTTTTCAAAAAAGATGGCGACTGACCTTAAGCTACTTAGCCACCAGTCTGTGAAGAAAAAGCCCGAGACTCTGAGGTAATGTTTTTTATTCGTTTCGCTCTCAATTTAAAACCTCTAAAATACAAAGCCAATAGTTTTGTTTAAAAAGTGCGCAAACTCACCTTGTCTTCGCTTTTTATTGACTAACCTCTTTCACGTTGAGAAAAATTGGGACAGTTTAAGTAATCTTCGATAAATATTAATTGTCATGTTTATTGGATTTAATCTTTCAGTCGGATCGCCTTTGCGGGTTGAATTGCTGCCAGTATGAAGTCGTTGAGTTTCCGATCCATTACGTAACCGGGTTGCTGCCACCTTCAAGTCGCTTCAAGATTGAATTTCTTCTTACAGCATCAACAAATATCAATGAGGGAATTGTCTACTGCAGTTGATCCAATACAAAATTCCCCAAAGTAACACCAAATAGTGGCATTGCAGCCAGTAGGGAGAATTTCTTATGAGATCTTGAGAGAAAAAGGCCGGTAAAGGGGTTATCACGACTGTCACTGCACTGAAGAATCTGTTGAGCATTAGAAAGTGGATCGTGAGCAACTCCAATCTTCTGTCAGTAGGATTTCGATTCCTTAACGCGTTAATAGTATCAAGATTAGCTTAGACATGAGCGGCATGCAGGGAATAGGGTAGGATAAAGTTAAGAGAGATAGGTTCAATGAATCTGAAATTATAAAAAAATTAAGAATTAGATGACCAATAATAAGATTTACGAACAATAAGATTTGACCTTTTGCCATCAGTCTATCTCGGTAGCCTCGGAGGCAAGTTCTCGGCGAAAATGCTTGCTAATGGTAAAATGCACGTGTGTTAGTTATAAGACTCATAGATGACCGAAAAGATTATCTGCGGTTTTTCAAGCTTCAGATGATTTTATTGTTGTTGTTTTTTTATGTTCTTCAGTGATTGACGCCAGTATTAATGGAAAAAATAATTCTTCGGATGCTGAACCACTGAGCTATACGAGACTCGTAGCAGGCGAGCCGTTTAACTTGGTCCATGGCGACAAACTTCCTCTATACTGCTAGGATAGGAATGCTGACATGTGATGTTATTGCACAATAGTGATGTAAACGACACTTGGTCGTTGCGAGTTTCCTGTTTTTTCTTTCACCACTCAAATAGGATACGACAAATGAAGAAAGCATGACGTTTCAGTTAAAAAAAACATCTATCGGCCAATGAGAGCGCGATTACTATGTTAAATTTTTTCACTATGAGTCATTTAGGCGGGTATGCTGACGCTTTTGTCCGTTAGCACCCGAGTTTCCGTTTGTCAATCTAATTTCTGATCTCCCGCAATATCCGCCCACTGAGGTGTAGCAGGAAATATATTATTGTGGAATGCCTCTCAATGCCACCCAAAGGAAGAAAGAAAAAACGAAAAAAAAGAAAAAAAAATTAAAGAACCTCAAGTTTTCAAAATAACTTGTCTTATTAGCATTTTCTTAGTTTTACACGAGGAACTATGGCTGTTATCGTTAAAGCCTTTTGAGAGAAAAATAATTCATCAGGTATCCTATATTAATTTTGTTCCGATATTCCAAGAATTGATACCAGTGTTACTGCGGTTTTTCCGCAGCCTAGGATAGCGTGGCGACTAAGATACATGAACGTTTGAAAAACATCATGGTGCGAAAGCTGTGCTTGACAGGACCCCACAAGTATCATTTCTCGCGGTATGCATGCCCGTGGGGGAGGTAGGAGGTAAGTACTTCTCCGTCAGTCGCATTTTCACGACTGGATTGGCTATAGTGGGGTTGCATTTTTCAGTGGAGTTACTAGAATGCGTTTGCACATTCTTCTAGATTTTGGGGGTGAGAAAAGTCTCGTAAAGAGGGATTTAAAATGGAGAGATTATGTTGTTTAACAATCGGTTTGCATCAGAGGTATGCCCCTCACTCTTTCAAGAGGTAATGCAAACAGATATCGAGAGAATGACGCAGATGGATAAACAAAGAAATTGATACTTTCTTATGCGTCTAACATTCTTTGGTGTAAAATATTTATCTAAACTTTTGTTTGTCGTTGACAAGAGCTTAATTGGGTTTGTTTTCGTGTTTTAACTGTCTTTGAAAGCACGCACGCACGCTAGAAACAGTTAAGGATTCGAAGACCAGTGGATGGTTATGGCCATTAGGCTTGCAAGAGAAAGCCGAAAGAGTTTAAGAGACTATAAATGTTTTAGATAAAACAAAGCTTAGATTGGGGTCAAAAAAGAGAGAAAAGAAAAAAAAAGACTTCAATCCGGTCGGATTAAAGTGTTCCGTTTACTAACGCAATAGCATTTCGTCATCAAGGCGCGACTATGATGGTTAAAAGCGAAAAGGTCGACTTTTATAAGAGTCACATTTCAAACATTTAAGTAGTCAACATTCCTTGGTCACAGACACGTTGTACGGGCAAGAGAACTCTGGTTGATTTCGATACGCGGTCGAGCTAAAACGTTAACCAAAATGTCTCATAACATGCAAGCTTTTGACAATACAAGCTCTATGACCGTAAGTGAAGTTTACGATTTGACGCAGCAGAAATACTACTCGAAGAGAAGGTGTCAATGTGCGTGCGGCTTTCTGAATCGAAAAGTTTCTTTCCGAGTCTGGAAAATTTTGCTGTTCCTGTTACTCCTACTGATGGTTATTCTATTGGAGGGTCTATTGATAGCGTTTTACGGTCCTAGTCTCGATCGAGAGATCCTGTTTTGAAAAACTCTGGCAGAGCTGGAACAGGTAACTATATTTTGTTAGCTTCTTGCATTGTTTGCCTCAGAATAATGCAGATAAGGCATTGCCTTGTCTGTATCTCGAATACTCATGGGTGAAGACTTGAAGGACTTGTGGACTTGAAGAAAAGTGATTTTAGATAAACAAAAATTGAAGTGTCTGGCTTTATGTTCGAGTTAAAAAATAATTACCCTCATTTAGTAAAAGATATATGTGTAAATCAGTTAATAAACTTAATTTTTTTTCTGTCCAGGAGATCATTTTACATGCTAAATCCTTGAATCGATTTAATTTCCAACACATCAAAAAGATTTGGAATACGTTTGTCGTTTTAGGTCTTGTGTGATCTGACCAAGACGCTGACTGGAGACACTGAATGGAGATGTATCTGGATATACTCAACAAATTACTTCATGAACAGCAGCCATCATATCTATACCATATCTTGACTTCTGCGGTGAAAAGCACCACTGGACACAAACTTGCATGTGAATTTCTAGTAGATATATCAATACATCAATTTGTTGAAGAATCCTTATATATATTAGCTAGGGTTTTTTTGTTTGTTTTTTTTGTTGTTGTTGTTGTTTTTTTTTTTAAGGTTAACTAGCCAAGAAGAGAAGTATACTCGACAGATTTTCCAAAGTCTTTGCATAATCAGCTGCTTACAAACACACCTTGTAAAATTTTGTATTGTATTATTTTGCCTTCTATTACACATCGTTGTAAGTTTCTAGCAAATCAGTTCTTGCTCTTAGATCAATGTATAGTAAATTATCAGCAAATATTTACATTTGCATCCCGTGCGAAAACGTATTCAAACATAGAATTAAAAAATTAGTATCGCACTATATTTGCCTGGGTTTGCAAAGAGAATAATGCTTGTGCAAATTCATGTCTTTACTAAACATTTGCAGTATCTGCAAAGGTGAAGGAAACAAAGAGCGCAATGTCACATTTATATCACATGTACACAGAAAAAGAGACAAAAATATGCAAATCTGCACGTTTACACAAATTTATATCCCTAAATTTTCAACAAGTTTGCTTACTTTGCAACCCGAGTGAATCCAGTTTTTCGCATGGCGTATTTCACGTTTTTTCCTAATATAAATGCAGAGATATCTAATCTCTAAAATTCTGAGACAATGAGATCAGGTTTTTGTTTCTTTTTCCTCTCAAAAGCACGAAGCCAAGGATTTGTTTGTAAATGCGCGTGGCGTTTAGAAGAAACTAAGAAAAATTAGTAAAACCTCAAGACATGTTAAATAACATCTTCTATTGGATTTAATCTTTCCGGAAATTCCCTTCAGGGTTTGAATTTCCGAAAGAATAAAGACGTCCAATTTCCGATCCATTATAAGCATGGAATAGAGCCACCCACAAGTCGCTTCAAGCACTATTAAGAGGATCTCCAAGGGGTTCTTATAATGGCTTTACGACTAACGGATAAAAATTTGGCCAATTTACGGCTAACAGTTAATTTCTTTCCATAGATTTTAGAAGAGCAATTTTTACGATAAACCATTTTTTTAAAGACCTATGGTTAAAATTCATAAAGTTTTAAGCGTAACGGATAATTTTTTCTTGCCGCCGAACGGCCAAAGGCTAATTAACCTCATTGAAACCCTCCATGGATCCTTAAACTCTCATGAGTGACCGAGAGACAATTTTCTGCTTACAATACCAATGCAATATCAAACAGAAAAGTGACGAGAAGAAAAGAAAAATACCAATCAGGGGATTACAAGTTGGTCCCATTTCAAACACTATTCTACAAAATACCACTATAATAATTGTATGAATTGTATGGCAGACAGCCAGGAGAATGAATATTAAGCTGTTGGTACTGGAAGGGTTAAGGGTCGTTTACGGCTAACGCTGCTCTGAAGAATCTATTGAGCATTAGAACGTGGACTTTGAGCTAATTTATTCTTTTGTAATTCAAAGTATTTAGAGTCCTTCACGCGTAAATAGTATCAATAAGACAATTTGGTTTTATCAACCGAGTTGATGATGTAAATCGGCCACCGTGAAGAGTTTCAAAGCTGACGTTTCGAGCGTTAGCTCTTCGTAAGCGAGTGGCCAAGAGCTAACGCTCGAAACGTCAGCTTTGAAACTCTTTTCGGTGGCAAGTTTGCATTATCAACTCAGTTGATGAAACCAACATTATCTTGTTATACTCCCCCATCGACGCGGCACCACACGGTTTCTTTAAAAACTTATCCCGTTATACAAATAGTATCAATATTAGCTTAGACATGAGCGGCGAGGAGAGAATAGAGCAAGATAGAGTTAAGTGAGATGGATTCAATCAATTTAAAAAAATTCAGTAAGAAGATTTATGAGGCGAACAATAGCATTTGACCTTTTGCTGTCAAGCTTTTTAACTCGGTAACCATGGAAGCAGGTTCTCAGTAAGAATGCTTGCGCGTGACTTACCGTTCAAGTGCTTGAGCTGATTTGAGAACTTAGTTACGCCCAGAAAATAGAGCTTTAGCGGAAGCCAGGTTGGCGGTTTGTAGTTGGTTTAATTTTGTGAGAAAATTTGCATCGCTTGTGAATGAGAACATTGGCATTGACTTACTACCTAAACAGTTTTATTTAAGTGCAAAAGCTGTTTTACATTCTTAAGTATATAAGGGTCTGGGATTGTTTAATCAATAACTGACAGGTCATCACGGGCTGAGCATTTGGAATTCCATATTAAAGCTGTTTCAGCTTCTCTTGGTTTGGCCCGTCTTCATATAACGGCGCTCAAGGTTGGGTGTCCTCTAAGGAACTGATTTAAGCCAAACCCATAAATTGAATTTCTCTTCTCCTTTGTGGGAAATCAATTTAATGACCATTTTATCACTCTTTCCAATTATGATAATCCGCTTTCGTTACAGGACTAGCGCCAGCCGCTCAATTAATTTAATGCTTCATTAGGTCACTTGGGTTTCCTCCAGCCTTAATTTTTTTTCTTTCACTTTGAATCTTGCCGACTCTTACAACGAAATCGAAAGGCTCTATTTCACAAATCAGGATTCTATGTTACCGTGCGCCTGGTCAGAAATAACTCACAGATGACGTTATAATAAAAATGCGTAAGAAGGCACAAAAGGCGGGACAGAGCTTGTCATGGATTTGACATCTTCTGTGTACTTTAGCTGATCAGAAGCATGTTAACGTGAAGTCTATTTGCTTTACGTAATAAAAAAGTCTAAAAGTTGTTGATGGGGACGTCATATATGCGTCCGTCCCACAATAGATCAAACCACGTGTAAATTAAGCTTATTATGTAAAAATGAAAAGAGCACTATCAACTTTTTATAGCAGATACGTTCATGTATTATCTCAGTTACCGTTAGCATCTATTTTCTAGTTTGTCAACTCCATTTCCGTTCTTTCGCAATAAACGCCGAGTGAGATCATAGCCGAAAATACAATACTATGCAATGACCCCCCTCCCAAAAAAAACAAAAAAAAAAAGGTAGCTATAAGTAAATAAGTAAATCCCGTTCTTTAATCTTTCTGCTTTCAATCTCATATTTTGTCGATATTTGTTCCAAAAAGACTGACCTTTACTGTTTCTCTATAAAGGGTCTTGATGGGATAAATCGTTAGTCGTAAAAACGCAAACAGTTCAGCCGTTCGGCGTAAAAACTGACAAATTTTAAAGATTGATCGCGAAACAAGGCAACTGCAAAATTTTACAATTACAAAACAAAAAATTAACCGTAAGCATTAACATGGCCAAAATTTTTAACTTTTAGCCGTAAAATCCTTCACCCTAACGAGACTCTTTATGGTCGTAACTTTCCTAGAGGCATACTTCAAGGAAGTGGCATTGAAATAGAGAACTGATTTGCTAAACTACGAACTCCGCAACGTTGACAAGATGAATTATGGGTTAAGCATTTTCAAGAGGTTATAGATTATCTCTTGGCATTTTCTAATTTCACATGACAAACTCAGATCGTAATTGTTTTGGCCTTTCAAGAGTACATGGAGTGATCGGGACTCATTCATAATTTTTTTTTTTTTTTTTATATTAAGGGAATTAATTTCCATGTTAGTACGTGATTGCCCCAGGCAAGGTTTTTGTCGCGACTAAGCAACGACAAAATAAATAAACGTTTTAAAAATGGTACATCATTGTGCGGAAGCCGTGCCTGACAGGACCTCGCAAGTATGTTATTTCTCACGGCGTGCATGCAAGTTTGCCACATCGAGGTCACGCAGCCTGGAAGGGAGGGGTTACTTGGATTCACTTTTGCTGGGTAAGTCCCGCTGGCCACTCACCCCTTACCCCACTATAGTTTATCTTTGGTTAAAATCATACACCCTGTCTTCGTCAAAAATCCCTTTTTAACACTATTTCCTTATTCCCAAAATCCCCAAAATCTCCGACCACATGTTAATAACTCTGTTGAAAATTCAATGCAGTCCATCCAGTCGTGAAAAAGCGACCCCATCTAGCGACAATTCTCAATGTGTATATAGCTTGTAGCCCCCTCCCCCCTCCCCCCTCCCCCCTCCCCCTCTTAGGGCGCTTGCCGCATCGAGGTCACGCTGTAAGACGTAAACTGATGGAAACTGATATCAAGGAGACGTGTTTTTGGAAACAGCATTCCACAGATGGATAAACAAAGAAATTGAGACTTTTTCATCGTGTTTAACATTCTTTGGTGTAAAATACACATACAAGCTTTTGTTTGTCGTTGACAGGATCTTAATTGAAGTTTGTTTCCTTGTGATAGCAATAAACACGGTCGTTGAAAGCACAAAAGCTCGAAAAAAGTAATGATTCCAAGACCAGTAGTGGACCAGTAGTTTATTAGTGGAGAGTTTAATAGATTGAAAATGAAGCGAATGACGGAAACTACAACAAAAGTATAATTTTAGTCTCCCCTCCCAAAAAAAAAATTGGAAAATGAAAGTCGTCAAATCCGGTCGTTTTCGGATTAAAGTGTTCCGTCTACCAACGTAATGATATTCCGTCATCAGGGCGTGACTGTGATGGTTAAGGGTCGCCTTTTTGTGAGAGTCACATTTCCTCAGTCTTTTGTTACATAAGCGTTGCAAGCAAGAGAACTCTAATTGATTTCGATTCGTGGTCAAAGCTAATACGTTTACGAAAATGTCTACTAGCATGCGGACTTTTGACAGTACAACCACTCTGACTGTGAGTGAAGGCTATGATTTGACAAATCAACAACACTACTCGAAGAGAAGATGTCAATGTGCGTGCGGTGCTTTGAATCGGAAAGTAACTTTCCGTGTTTGGCACCTTTTGCTGTTCTTTTTCGTCATACTGTTGATTATGCTATTGGTGGGTGTACTGGCAGCAATGTATGGTCCCAGAGAGCCAAACTCAAAGCACTCCAAAGTGTATGTAGAAGGTAAAATATATTTTGTTAGCTTGTTGCAAAGTCTGTCTGAAGGGCATGTATCCAATTTCAACGTTTCAGCTAAGGCTACAGCCACGAAATCTAAAGGGAACAATTTAATGCGAGTTAAGATCGAGCATCAAAACTGTTTTTGAAATCTTTGACCTTACTATATCTAGGTATATTTAGGTATATTGCGCCATAAAAATACAGTTGTCGCGCTATACTCAACTGTTAAACAATGTTTTCACTTCACTTAAAAATCGTGATTGCTTTCTGACGAGAGTCAAAATAGTATCCATGAAAAATTGGGTTTCCTTTATTTGAGCTATTATGTTTACGAGATGACAGTTAAATCGAGTATGATACAAACACATATTTTGTCTCTACAAACACTCCTCGACAGCTCTTCATCTGAAGTAATTTATTTCTGTGGAAATTCTCGGTCGAAAGTCGGGAATTCTACAGAGTAAACAGTATGCTTAATGACAATACTTTGACCGGGAGAGCTGAGGCTAAGTCTGTCGAAAGCAGAATTCCTTTTGCCGAACCGTTTTCATTTGGTCGCAGTTTTCCGGCTGCATCATGAATTGTTCCTCTCATTCATCGACGGGAAATTTATAAATGTCTCAGACAACTGTAAACTTTATTTTCGTAAACACCCCTAGGGGAGCGAGAAATATTTAGTTTTCCGTGGTCTCCATTTTCATTGATTCGCTCTGTTTTTGATTCTTACTCCTTTAGATTAAAAGTGATATAGGAAGCGCCATTTGCAACTAAAGCCACAATTAAAAAAATATGCAAATAAGGACAAAGGAAAAAGATGTTAGCAAGGGAAACGCTTATTCTAAGGGTCAAAAACTTGACCCATCTCTTTGGGACTCCAGTCGGAAATCATGACATATTCCATTGAGTACAGTCACGTATCAGCTTTTTACGTTTTCCTTTCATTACAAATGTTTAAAATATACCCACATAATGTTTCCTTCATACTTTGCATCGAAGTTTTAAGTGAAAGTTCTTTATCCAGGCTTTCTACGCCAACAGTGGAGACACATACTGGAATTGAAAAAAAGGCCCTTAATAACAAGATTCCACGTTTTCATCACGTTTTATCACGTGAGTTCATGACATGAATTTATCTCTGTAAAATCTACACGAATGATACACAAAATTAGATTTTCTACTGGCTCATGTTCTCTTTTAGATATCTTAGTAAGGTACAAAACTGTTAATTTGTAGATCAAGGAAACTTTTACGTCCAAGACATCATCTAAGTTTATTATCTTCTTTCGTGCTCACTCGGTGGTCGCTGAACAAACAGGAAATCGGCAACTTATAAAGAATTCATTTCAATTAATTAGGTGATAAATAATCGAGAATTATTTGCTGCTCGCAAATTTTAATTTTTTCGAAGTTATAGCCTCTTTCTGACTTTGAAATAGGTTGAACTGGCGGGAAATCGAGGTTTAGGAGGTTTGTGAGATGAGATTGTCATCCAATATCACCCTCACATTCTGTTACGTCATCACTTTGTATGGGGGCCATCTTTTGCCGGTAAATCAAGTCATTCATAAAATTAAAACTATTTACTTCAACGCGTTGTATTAATATAATACTGACCAAATGATAATCAGGTGATAATCTCTTGAACTAAAGTTATGACGCCGAAGAGAAAAATTTAGATGGCTGAGCAAAATACAACGATTTTTCCTTTATTATACCTTTTTTAAAAATTTATAGCTTATTTTTCGACATTTCGCGCATTTGCCTCGATCGCGCATTAATTTATTTATGATTAACCATTTAACTCCTAAGATCTGAATGTTGATACTCCCCTCTCGCTGCTACACATTTCCTTGTAAATTAGTTTCAAGAAAATAGCATCGGACCAAGATACGAACTTTGAATTCTATCTACGAAGTTTGATTGTTCTCATCACCTAATAATTTATGAATATTTAGCGAGACGTTACAAGTTAATCACTTCTTGTAGTTTAAGAGTCAAAGCAATCGAGGCATGTCCTCCCTACCAGCACTATTTATGTGGGCAACCAAAAATTTTGTCTCTTACATCGTAGCATGTTTCAGAAGACTGGACACAAACGTTGGCCCGTCCTAAACTTCCTCTACATTTTAAACTGAGCTACTATTGCGCTGCGATCTCTCATTGCGACAAGCTATGACAGGCCTTATTTATCAGGGTTAAATCATTTATCTTGGGAGATAAAGACTAATGAAAATGCTTTTGAAAAAAAGGGGCATAAACGTTACAATCAATCAATCATAAAGCTTTCTGCAGAGACGGCGTTTACACGTAAGACGCATACTCAGACAAGAAAACTCGTGACTCGCCTCAAAAGAAATTGGGCCTTTTGATTTCGAGAATACCGTAACCATAGATTATGGGCGTTTTTGCCTAATAAAACCATGTCTCTCAGCGTCGAGGAAGCCTATACTTTGATGCTTCGGTTGTGTCAAGGTTGAAACCAAATCAAGACAACATTAGAAGGCGGTATGTTACAAAACCAAAGCTATGCAATAAGTTGTCATATTATCCTTCATTTATTTGAGGACACTTGACAAAGATGGAAACAAGCGCCAATGTGGCGGCCTTTGTTTTCTTAGATATCTCAAATTATACCAATTTACATTTCAAAATCGTGACTCCTTGATGAATTCATGTCAGTTTTAACACAATATTGGTATGTCAAAGGCACTCTTCAAAATTAAACAAGTCTTCCACGTAAAGTTAGTGTCAAAGAGATTAACTAAGCCAACGCTGTTTTATGTACGCTCTACATGCATACACATAACATCTATTGTGCGACCTGAGCTGGATTTGCGTGAAAACGCCGTGACCATGATAGTTCTTCAAATATGGTCTGTTTCAGAAGTAGAAATGAGAGACTATAACAAAGCCTTGTGATGTTTGAAAAGGAATGCTGCATTGAGCTAAAAAGGCAAAGAGAAAAATTAAAATAATTTAGAAGTATTCCATAGTTGTTTGTTTACAATAGTTTCTGCCTGTCATCTGGGCGGAGAAAGCGCGCTCCATTCAAATCAAAAGGGTTATCGCCTAAGAGTCGGATTTCTTGCAACACTATTAATAACGTCAAGTTCAGTAAACTCTGTTTAGATTTGAGTATAAACCGCATGAAAATGTCTAACATTCCGACATTCGACAGCGAAGAAGGATACGACGTCACGAAACAGGAGTATTATTCGAAAAAGAGATGCACTTTTTTGTGCTGTGATCGTTTCCATAAAAAAATGTACATTTCGCCTGTGGCATATTCTGCTATTCCTGTTTATAATAATCGTCATTATTGGTGCACTAGCAGTTATAATCGCAATGTTTAGCCCTGCAAGAGGTCCAGATATGAAATACTCGAATAAAATCGGATCAGACACTCCTGAAGGCGGCTGTAAAGGTAACTGTACGCTGAGGAACCAGCAATTTTGTGTAATTATTCATAATTGTCATCAAGGTGGCGAATGGTCCAAATGCACGCCTCTCTTGTTTTTTCTGCCGGCCCGGGTCTACCTTATCCAAAAAATAAAAAAATTGATTAAAAAAATAATAAATAAACCGATTTCCAACGTTTTGATCTTTTCAAGACGTGATTACCGGCATGCACGACTTCTGTAGTTCATTAAGTAAATTATTGTAAGCTTTTAATTTACTCTGCCTCGGCGTTTTATATTCTTGGACAGGCTCTTGTTTCACAAGCTTTCCATAAGCGTGGATGTATAGGACTGGCGATGTTTCGTGATTTCAACTTTGCTTGCTCAGGATACAGTAGATGCTAAGACAATTCTGTTAGAAAATCAAGAGCTCGAGATAATTTCGAAACCCCCAAACGGGATATATGGTAAAGAAAAATTCAACAGCAACTAGAAAGAAAAAAAAAAACAAACAAGCAAAAAAAGCAAAACAGAACAAAATGAAGACGTGAAAGGTTAGACGTGCGACTTTCAAAATAAGAGAGAACTTTTGCGAGACCCTCACTGACAACCCAGCAACTTGGTTTTGAACTTGTGACAACTGCCATTTAAATAACACAGTGAGTGAATTTTCCTTGCGTGATCTTTCATATTAGGTGTCAATTTTCTCTGTCTACCTAAAATTAGGGATTGACACCGTAACGTCATTCACTGATAGAGTCTAAATAGAGAGAGAAAAAATGACAAAGACACTCGATGTACGCTCGAGCTCATACTAACAGCTTTTCAATGGTTTCCATTTGTAACCGACTTGTGTTAAAGATATTGGTTGACGGAAAATTAGGGGGAGGCGGGGGGAGGGGGTTATATCACAGTGGATCCACTAGAACCTGGTAAACAGAAAGAACAGTTTCATAGTTCGCGATGTTTGTTCTTCTTGAAATTTTTCACCGCAAAAGTGGAAGTCCCTTGCTAC
The DNA here is from genome assembly GCF_036669915.1 of Pocillopora verrucosa. Classification (NCBI taxonomy): domain Eukaryota; kingdom Metazoa; phylum Cnidaria; class Anthozoa; order Scleractinia; family Pocilloporidae; genus Pocillopora; species Pocillopora verrucosa. The sequence goes on along the minus strand of NC_089323.1, from coordinate 12,348,556 downwards.
GGGAAATAATACAAAATATGTTGACTTTGAGCTGACGTAACGTGGACACGAAGGAATGCTGTTTCATGTCAGACTTTTTGTTGAAAGCAGAGGCGGGTGCATACGAAACCGACCTTTGAGTTTTCATCCATGTTTCATTTTGGCTTTAATTCCGTTTCTTAATATCAAGATGTATTCTACGTATATTAAATAAATCATGATCAAATGAAATGTGAAAAGAATTCAATTATCGAACTTTCAACGTCAAAACTAATTATAGCTTTGACACAGGAAATTGTCTTTAAATTGTGGTCACGTTTCAATGTTGCAGAGAGGCAAACTGTTATATCCTAAAACGTGCTAACTAAAACTGTAGATGATGGGTTTTATTATGATTTGCAAAGACAATCAGTTATCTCCGACAAGAAGGAGTTATGTAAGGATATTGTACATTACCGTCAGTGAATGAAGATTACCAGCATGCATTGCATAGATTACAAGATTAGAATTGGAGGTTGTGAACTGCTCCGAACCAAAACATTGCGCAAGTATTAAGCAAGGTTAAAACAAAAGTTGTCAATTCTGTTGCATTTTCGCTGAGAAATTCGTATTTTAAAACGATTTTGTTCTCGGTAAAATTTAGGGTGATAAAGATAAACTATTCCAGCATGATATTTGCCTAAATATGCTTTATTTGCCGATGACATTTCCATTCTTATTACACTGAATCTCAAGAAACAGAATTAATTTTGTGAATTTGAAATTTTAATGTGAAGCACCTTAAATAATATTTACTGTAGACATTAAGCGGTGATAAGACTGAGAAGCTTCGTTTGGGAAAACGTTCTTAGACAGATCTGACAATACCTCCGGGACGTAACACCAGGTCCTGTCACTAGGAAAACGTAAATCAACTCAGCCGTATATGCGTGACCATTGTAGTTGTGTACGTTACAATGAAACTTCTTTTGAGATTTGGTGTAGGAGTTATAGATGACTATAAGATTGTCAAAAATGTTTCAAAAAAGAGCACTGTGGTTTTTGGTGGGGTAAATAAAAAACAGCCATGTTACTGAGGCTGAAGGATGTTTTCCTTCCTGTCATTTGGTGGCGAACTCAGTCGAAGAAGTGTTATCTGTATGACGTAGTTTAGAGTGAAGCTATGATGAGGAGGTTCGACCCTTCGAGGCCTGCAAGGACATTACACGGAAACTGCAATGACCACTAATGAAATAACTACCAAGCGCACATTCGAAAGCTCGACAACCCTGAGTATATGCGAAGAGGGCTTCGAGGTCACGAAGGAAAAGTGTTTTTTGCAAAAGACATGCACTTTTCAAGTATGGCATATTCTATTATTCTTGACTATGATACTCACCATTACAGCAGTTGTGGCGGGTGTATCGGCAAAGTATGCCCCTGGATCAGGTACTGCAGCGATGTTTGTACTTAAACTTCATTTGAAATCGTTTTTTTTTTCTTTGAAAATAGTTGCAATAATGACAGGTTAACCAAATGCCACATACGAGATAACACTCTCTTTTTCCTGTTGGTGCGAATCTCAATACAGTCTGAAAATATCGTGGTAGAGACTTAAATTGCTTCGAGACCAGCGGCCCGAGTTGTTGTTACTAAGCGAAATTGTTATAATTGTGATGCGATGCGTTAAAAACAAGACAATAACTGAATTTTTAATTAATGTAGCTCTACAGCTTAAAAACTCCTTCCAGTCTATCCCGACTTATCTCGAATGAAAAACTACACTTGTTGAACGGAAATCGATCGGATTTTCATGTACAATACTTTTAATGAACTATAGTTTGATTTTTCAACCTTTCTTTTCTGGAAAAAGTAAATTTTCAGTTTCAGAAATGCATAGAGACACCTCGTGCGGGAAAATTTCTTCCCGAAAACTACTTGTCATTGCGATTGACGCGCAATTTGGTCACCGATCTCATGATCGCCGCCTGCAAAGCAGGTTAGTCAGTGTCGGTTCAGTTTCGTTTATGCCAAGCTTTCTCTAATCGCAATGATCAATTGCTTCTTAGGATGGAAGATGGAGGAAGTTGCCTGTAGTTAGGAGATATCTGCAATTACAATTTACTGACTGTTTTAAATTGCGAAAGATCGAAATAAATGGGCGTGATGGGGAGTTTCACGCCAGCATATTCTTTAACATTATGAGGACTACTTAAACAATACCGACAGAACTTTCGCAACAGCTAAGGAAACTGAACCACTATCTAGCCAAAGACTACTATTAGCTCATGGCTCGAAATCGAAGACATCATGGCGGCTAAGCATGCGCATAAAAGACTAATTACGGAGTTTAAATATGGCGGCTGCATAATGCTTTCTGTAGGAAAATTTTGAAAATCAGACACAGTAATTTTCTGGAAGCGTGTACTAAAAATGCCCTCGTCTGAAATGTATAAGAAGAGTGTCCAGATCATCCACCTCCGTTCTCAAACTCTTACGATTTCGCTACGATCTGCCCTAGTCGAAGAAACTTTAAACCTTTTTGGTGCCTTAAGTGTCTTAAAATGGCTTATGTTGGTCAGTTAAAGCTTCTCCTGCAGCCACAACAAGGGTTATTTTATCAATTGCCCACGCCTGTTCGATCTTTTCGAAAGCCGACCTTCTAATTGAAGGCTATTTGAAGTCATAAAAGTGTGAATCCACGCTGCCAAACGACTTCCACGACTCCAAAAAATTTTTTTTCTTATGGATCTTGTTCCCAGTAGAGACGTTGACTCAAAAACTAAAATTAAAAGATCTGAAAACATATCAAAGAACTCTTCGATCGCCATTTTGTAAAAACATAGTAATCTAGCCTGTTATGGACAATACCGCTACAGGGCAGCTACTGAAGGCTCAAAGATTGACATAGATTGCAGCATTGGCGCGAAAATAATTTGACTTGAAAAACAAAATAGTAAGCTTCTTACTTGGACAAGATTTTAACAGCTTCTCAAGCAATATCTCGGAAAGAAAATAATAAAGAAGTTATCAGCGCTGCAAAATGTCTGATACACCTCCATTTGATTCATTTTTAAAATGGAAGTTGGGGATTGAAAGTCCCTCTTTAGCCTATGCTGCCAAGACAGTGACAAGGAATATCATCTTAGCTGTGGACGTACCCTACCCTTTGCTGAAATTGTGGCATGATTTTATCAAGACACAGAAAAATGATAGAAATCACACCTATGGCAATGGAGAACCATCTTGTTAAACCCCATCAAATTTGCACATGCACGAGTCAAACATGAAATTATCTTATACTTATGTTGATCTGTTTGATTACTCTGTTCCAGGAAATGCATTTGCAATTAGCAGTGATGAAAAAATTAGACTAGAAGTTAATGAATCTTTAAGAAAAATTTGTGGAAAAGTACAAAGTGAATATGCAAAGGCCAAAGGGACAAGGAGGAAAGAGGAACTCGACTAAAAAAAAAAAGATGTTTGATTCTAGTGGGATGCGCAGACGCAGTAAGGTGAAACGCAGCTCGTGTTGCGTCCGCGACATCAGTCGCTGACTGACATCGATTTCTTGCCATGTGTTCAGGCGACAACCGCGGAAATTCAAACTTTGCTATGATAACTAAAGCATCTACTACACCTGATCCAAAACCAATCATAAGAAATTAGAAATTACAAATACCACTGCAACTCCATTTTAGGGGCCACAGGCCAAATCCCTCTCCACCCCCCCCCCCATAACCCCATAAATATATACTTAGACCTGTATGGGTAAAGTATGGGCGGGATGATGCGCAACATTGTCCTATTTTATGTCGTTATTTCAGGAAACGAGGCTGTGAAGCGTCAAATACCGCATCGTTTAACATTTATAGCCGTCGGAGTCATTTATTGTTATCTTGGCAATGAGGGCAAATAGAGAAAAGTTATTTTATTATAATTTTTCTTAGAAAAAAAGTAAAACAAAACAATGTTACACGAATGTTGAACTTCTTCTATTATTTCATCAGGTGATGAAGAGTCCACTACAGCACCAACAGAATCTTCTGGCACAACCAAAGAAACGGACGTAACCACAAAAGAGAAACCAACAGAACTTCCGATCACATCCGAGGGAACCGAGCTAAAACCCAGTCAGACACCAACAACTCCTCAGGAAACAACGGTGAAAACCGAGCCTTCTTCTACTACTACTGAAACAAAAGCCAGTGTTACTACTACAGCACAACCAAAAACCACAGAAAAACCAACAACTAGAGCACAACCGACAACCTCACAGAAAGCAACAACTACTTCTCCATCAACAACCACTGCTCCAACAACTACAGATAAAGCAAACTCACCAACATCCACTGCTTCAACAACCACAAAAAAACCAACAACCACGGAAAAAGCAGCAACTACCGCTCCACCAACAACCACTGCTCCAACAACCACAGCGCAACCAACAACCACAGAAAAACCAACAACTACCGCTCCACCAACAACCACTGCTCCAACAACCACAGCGCAACCAACAACCACGGCAACAACTACTGCTCCACCAACAACCACAGCGCAACCAACAACCACAGAAAAACCATCAACCACCGCTCTGAAAACCACAGCACAACCAACAACTACAGAAAAACCATCAACAACTGCTGCTCCAACAACCACAGCGCAACCAACAACCACAGCACAACCAACAACCACAGAAAAACCATCAACAACTGCTGCTCCAACAACCACAGCACAACCAACAACCACAGAAAAACCATCAACCACTGCTGCTCCAACAACCACAGCACAACCAACAACCACAGAAAAACCATCAACTGTTGCTCCAACAACCACAGAAAAACCATCAACTGCTGCTCCAACAACCGCAGAAAAACCATCAACTGCCGCTCCAACAACCACAGAAAAACCATCAACTGCTGCTCCAACAACCACAGATAAACCAACGACTACTTCAGCTACAGCTACTGCCGCATCAACTGCTGGGCCAACAACGGCAGCACCGACCACGGGCCCTCAAATAAATTTTTTAGAGTGCGACACAGCCATAGTTGGAGCAGGTGAGAACTGGATACCACCGTTTGGCATCAGATTCTGCAAGGGATAGTTACTCTTGAGTAACTTAAACGTGAACCATTCAAGTCTCTTAACCCTCTATTTTATCTACTTGCCATAAATTTCTTTTTAAGAAAGTGAGGAAATTGGTCAAATCAGGATAACACTTTCAGATAACACTCTTGTTACGTTTTCAGATAGTGTATTAATTTTGTCATAGGAAGTCAGACATTGCACCAGTAATCCTTTTGATAATCTCTTTAATTCTTTAAAGTCTATTTCCTTAATTTATAGGTGCGGGTGGCTTATTGGTGGCATATTCACTTTTTGACAAGACGAATGAAACAAACGTCTGCGTCTTCGACACAGAGGACAGCGTTGAAAACATTTATGACCATGTTTTTCCCCAGGTACCGGATGTTGTAGTAGGTAAGTTAACATAACACCAAGAGTCAAGCTTTATCTATGTAGTAATCAATAGCTATGTTTTAGTTAGCGACTAAAAGGTATTGTACATCGTTTACTTGCTTCACCAACGTATAAAGACAACGTTTCCCCTTTTTTTTTTTTTTTTTTTTTTTTTTTTTTTTTCAGGCTTAGGGCAGTGGGACATTTCCGGTGACAGCTATGCAGAACAGTAAGCTTCAATTTCTCTCAAACATATTACCAAGTTCGTATCAATAAACATAAATCGTGACAGTTTTTTTAAATGCTCGAAGGCGCCAAAGAATTTTTAAGAGTAAAAAACTACGTCGTTATATGAGAGCCATTTCACAGAAATTTTCTTGAATATAAATTCTAACCATGAAATGTGTAGATGTAGTATAAGGGTACCCAAGCATAGATGAGCTACCAGAAAAGAGCTGATCTCACAAATGAACTGCGGCCTGCACTCATTTGTCTTATATAGACTTCGAAAACATTGGAACCCATTCCCCGCTGATATTAATTAGGCGTCATTGCTAACTGAGTAACATCTTGAGAGTGAGGTAAATTTTCGTTATTGTCGTATCATGCGCATCTTGAACTCTGATTTGCTTCATTTAACCATGAACATTGAAGAATAAAGGAAAGAAGACAACAGAAACGAATAAGGAGGCCAGCCAGTAATGGAGACGATAATATCGCATCGCAAATCAAAATCATAGAGAGATTATGACAGAATGTAAATTCGAACGAATTGTGACGTACACATAATTTTGAAGGAATTGATTCAATTGGATTAATTTCTGTTTTCATTTTCAGGGACCTTGTACGTCATTTATTCAACAGCAGTGATACCTTGTGGAATCCAAAAACTAAACGTGTTGAAGCTCGCGGACAGTTTGCAAATAGCTTTGATGATCTGAAGTTTAAAGCATTTCCAACTTTACGACACCGCAAGCCACTCGACAATAAAACACTCACGGAAACTGCAGCTTTCATCTATAATGATAAGAGGAATTTCACGCAATTCTCAACCGCGGAGACTTTCCTTTCGTACGAACTGTCCCCGGAGGGAACCAAGCTTATGGCAGAAAAGTTTGGCCTCAAAGGTCACTACATGCAAGCCATAAATCCAATGAGTTATAGAACTTATCTTGAGAAAGAATATCATGTTAACACCGCATCAGCAGATGCGAAAAGGCCTCCTAATTCCAAAGGAATCTCAGAAATTGTCAAAGAGCTCACTAAAAAAGTGGAAAGTGGAGGCGGTAAAATTTATCGTAAAGAGACAGTTGCTTCGATCAACAAAGAAGGAGATAAATTTCTTCTTCAAACTACAAAATTAACTGTGAAAGCCAATAAAACAGTTATCACCGTTGGACCAGCTGCTCTGAAGAAGATCGAAGGTGACGTCATTCGAAATATTACAGGCCATCAAATATTCGAATCAATTGTTGGTGTGCCTGCATTCTATGGGGCAGCGGTATATGATAAACCATGGTGGAATGACACAACTGCCACTCAAAAGGGCAACAACTTGGAGCCTTTGGAGAAGTTCATATCCAGCAGTTACTGCCTGGGAATTACCATGCCTTACAAGTTAGTACTCATAAATCTTAGCAACCTTCCATAAAATTTCAAAAGAATTAATAATTCGTCGATCAATTCTAAGCCTCTATATCTTCACGGTGATTCTCCCCCCCCCCCCCTCCCACCGGTTATTTGAACTTTCTAAGAATGGTTTGCACAAATTCCCGCCCCCCTGGGCCAGAACTACGTTCAAATGCTCCACTCAAACACAATTTTTCTATCGAACGATTCTTTGAGTGATCAACGAATATTGTAGAATAAAGCGGTCACGTACATAGTTTTTGGGCCGCTGTTGGATTTTTTTCTTGTACGCATCATTCTGCGATGTGAGAGTATTCTTCTAAGCTATTCGCCCACGAAAGCGGACACTTAACTTCTAAACTCCTCCTATAAAATCAAAGCATGTATTACACGGATTTAAATTACACACCCTACTCAGACAAGGTTCGAATTCCCCATGGGTTGCCCCGGGAGATGTTGAAACATCGAATTGGTCGGTGCATAATTTCCCTCTGCGTAAAAAGCTGACTTCTACAATGTTCTCCAGTATATCTTATGGACTAGCAAGTTTAATTCCACTTGTGAAATAGCATCAAAAGTCTTGCCCATTTACACTGAAAAAGGGGATTGTAAATTGGGAAACTGGGAAATATCACATTGATACTCCCGAGCTAGACTATGATGAAGCAAGTTAAGCCATGCGATGTTTTTTGAGTATCGCGCTCGTGCCGAAGTAATCAGTGAACTAAATATTTTATTGCGACTTGTCATTCAAAAGCCTGCTCCTGTTCCTTATATCTATGATAGAGGTAGTGGAACCAGCGGAAAAGTGGTCTTGCACACAATAGCTAATAACGGAGGATGCAGCGATTGGTGGGGGAAACTTTGGGAGATTTCTACTAATAATGATGTTATCGACAAAGCACTAAAACGCGCTCTGAAGGAAAAGTTTCAACGTGATATTCCCGATCCTTTGGAGACTAGGTACAAATATTGGAAGGAAGGGTTTTGGTAAGTGCAGTGTTGAAAGATTAAAAAAGTATAATAATCAGTTATTATTGCTTTTGTTTTATCAAAAACGGTATTTTGATAATGGTGTTCTTAAGACAGTTTTTCTCTTGATTCTTAAGTTGTAATCTATTTTTCTCGTCAACAGCAATGATCTGCGTTTCGTTTCGTCTCAAAATCCATGCTCTAAGTTTACGGATTTGTACGCTGCATATTCACTGCAGAGAAATGTGAGATCATATCTTCTTCTGTACGGTCTTTCTCATTGACATCTGCTGAACGCAATGAGTGTGGATGTGGACGAACGAGCGGCCCTAAATTTTCCGCCCGCAGTCGTTTCGTTTCGCGGATATTTAATGGAGAGCTCTTGAGAAGAAGAAAGAGAACCGTTGTCAACGAGCGAGTGTCAACTTTGCTCACTTTTGACACGTTCAATTCTGCGCCATTTTTGTTTTGTCTTGTTCTGTTTTGTTTTGTTTTGTTTTTTTTAATGAAGAGTTCTGATTTTTAGATTTCATAATTCAATGACGTAGGTTTTTTCAGAAGCCTGGGGCTTACTTTAGCTCAACGACCATTCGGCAATGGGCGAGACGACCGCTGACCGGACAAGATGTGTTCTTAGTGAACAGAGCGTATTACGATTTCGGTGGATATCTGGATTACACCATACGATCTGCTTTTGAGGCCGTACAAGAGGGTTGGAATTCTAAGCTTGTAATTGATGTATAGGATCCGTAAAAGCCCTGAATACTTAGATTTTCTGGTTGATAATGATGGCATGAAAAGAAAATTACGATCTGCTCTTGAGGCCGTCAAAGAGGGTTGGAATTCTGAGCTTCCATTTCATGTAAAGAGCTTCTGACTACTTGGATGTTATGGTTTATGATGTCTGGCAAGAAAAGAACATTATATTTTTATAAAAGATGCGAAGATTATGACTAAGAAAGTATTTAGTTTAGATGAATTTGAGTCGTAAAGTTTGTTTAAAAACGTCTATCTTTTTTTCTGACGCATGCCTTGTAATTCAAATAATATGCAGATTCAATTAAGCATTGTAAATAGTTTTAATTCTTATGTATCCCATTCAAATAAGACCTCTTTATTGACGTCAATGATAATCATTTAATTTTTCCTCGATCATTTCTATTGAGGTATTCTATGTGGCTTTGTCGGGTGTCAGTATCCAAAGAGAACAATCAGTGTAATCAGTGTGATCTCCCTGCGTTTATAAAGAGATGTAAAACTAATTCGTTCGTTAGGGAAAGAGGAACATCGTTATAGAGTATAACTGATAGATTTAAATAATTAATAAAGTATTCTCATTCGTTACCTGTCCTGCAAGTGTGTCGTTAGTTTGTGTGTTTGCACTTTAAGAAGCTCTTATTTTGAAAGCGGCTTAAGTAGCGTTCATGCTCGGTTTCGTTCGCGGAAGGGTGGCCATGTTGGGGGAAAGCTCTCCCTTTTCGAGAGGTGCTGCATAATGAAGACCGAAGACCGACGAATTCTAACGTAAAAAGGCATGAGGATGACGGCTGACTCATGATACGTTCGGCACCATGCGCTGTGTACGTGTTAGGCGTCGAAATGGCATCTTACCGTAACAAGGCGTTAGTGACAAACTCGTACCCATGGTTTGACTGGTACTTAACGACGCATGTGCAAAGCATAAAATTTATGTCTCTGGCTTTAAATCATATTGAAAACCTAAAAGAAAATACTAAACTAAACCAAAATGTAAAAAACCTCCAATGAGCTAGCATACTTTATGAGGTGACCTTATTAAGTGCCATTTAGCTGTCTTTTGTCTTAGTTGAATGAATTCAAACTTACAGTTTGTATAATTGGGGTAGCATGTCTATGAGACTCTCTATCTTACAAATATATTTAGAATTTATTTGAACGTTTTCTAGCCTGATGTTTGTTTGTATCAACGTAAAGTTTCCAACCCCTATTCATTGTACCATTTATGTTCATGCCATGAAAATGCAAGTTTCCCCATGACAAATTTTCATATTCGTTCATCCTTCTACATACTTCCCACTTAACACAAGAAACAGCATGGTTCAAAATACTGTGTAATGAAAATTTAAAGTCCACACAAAACAAAATACTTGAGACATACATGTCTTATTAAGTCTCGCACGCTCACTAACATATTTCTTGTGCGGTGTTTCTTTGCAACCAGGATTTGATTTCCCCTTCCATTTCTAGTTTGTAAAGGAGACTTCTATTTTCTGTCAAACGTACCTGCCATAGAGCAAAGGATACGTTTGCCATTCTTCTTGAAATAGGGCTGACAAACTGCTGTGATGCATGAGCCAATGTGTAAAAAGTAACATCTATGGTGATTAAGATTAAAAACTCTTTGATCCACTGTCCTACAGTGTTCCTAAAAGTCAACAGAAAGGGAAGATAAAAAGTTTTAAACAGAACAATTAAATGATTTTCACAGGCACACAGAAAGCATTTTGAATGGAACACTAAACAATTTGCTTTTTTGCATAGTATATTGATTAGACTTTTTCTGGTTTCCTTTGTTTTCAATATACATACTGCAGTTGTATTTTAACCCTTTAGACCCTAACATCAGTAGGCATATTCTCCCTTCTCTAATCTATACATTTTATTAAGCGCTATAACAAAGAACTTTCCTTTATTCTCATGACCTTGATGTGTTATTCAGGGCTATATTGATCAGCATTTTTTTTTTTTTTTTTGGCGCGGTATTGAAAAATCACTAAGTGACAGGAAGATTTTGTTTTGCAAATGCCTTTTGGTAAAATCCGACAATCTAATAGCTGCATAATACTTGAGTATAAATTTATGTACAAATTTCTGCTGCCATTTAGCTGAGGTTTATTTTAAGTAACACTGCACCTTACCGATAACATTAAAGATGGGGAAAATAAACACATTTAATAAAGCATTTTCCTTCGTATTCATTTACTAAATATACTTTGCACAAAGCGCAGGAAATGGCATTTCCGAGACCCTTAATTTGAAAAATTTTGGGGGGAGTATGCCCCTAGATCCCCCGAGTTTGGAGCGCCGCTCAATATTTTCTACTCGTCCGTACACCTTAGAAATTTCACGTTACGCCCTTGCGCTTTTCGAGATGATTTTGAAGAAATCTAAAAACATTGAACGATGCAATAACCAGCTGAGCAGTTATACGAAACATTAAAAAATATATATACTAACGGTTTAACAATTCATCAGCGGCGTTACGATAACGGGGTATTTCATAATTTCGTTCGTCTATTGACGTATAAGCAATTTCATCACGTGGAAGCCACAAAGTTTGTGGCATGTGCTTTATTATAAATATCTCAATGACAACGAGATTTTGTGAATATTATAATTCCCCGCGATAAATATGCAATTACTGAACTAGAAGTAGGGAATTACAAAGGAGTACTGAACTCTTTCCGTTACGTCTGGCTTCTCGGTTTCATTTCTAAATGGCATACTGCTGGTATATCGGGAATTCCTAGGTGTAAGCAAGGACACATTCAAAACTTCAATAGGTATTAGATCGCACAGTGCGCCGAGACTTTATCCTCTTTTGTGAGATACTAGAATCGATAGTCAAAAACGGCCCATAATAATGTTAATCTTGAGAAAACTACCAGTTAAATTAAGAAAATTAGCATAAAAGTCCTCTACATAATTACAATTTTGCAGTCGAAAAAAGCTATAGATCTGGAAACTTCTATCAAAAATCCTTAATCTAACATGTCCATTTGTGACTAAAGATTTCAAACCGAAAACCAAATGCATTGAATAATGCTTATTTGGAAAGTACAACTGCCATGAGAGAGAAGCAAATCCTTGAAAAATATCATGAGAGAGAATGGTTTGAGAAACGAGGAAATTATTCGTACCATTATTATTCGCGAATATGAAAGCTATTTCGCAGTAATGTGCACTACTTGAGCAGTAGTAAAAATAAGGCCTGGGAAAAATTCAGGCCTGTGCGGAGAACCCATGACCCCTACGAAACCGGTGCAGCGCTTTACCAACCCAGCCAACAAGCCAACTGGGAGCTGGTCATTATGATGGTTCCAAATAAACCCGGTCGTCTCGGTTGGTAGAGCGCTACGCCGGTGTCGCAGGGGTCATGGGTTCGAGTTCCGTACGGGTCTGAATTTTTTTAGGCCTTATTTTCACTACTGCTCAAGTAGTGTTCATTACTGCAAAGATCGCTTTCATATTTGCGTCTTTATCTGCAGTTCAAATATATGACTTTCATATATTCATAGTCGTTTATTATCATTATAATTATTATTTCAATGCACCAGTAGATTTTATAATTACTATAACAACGAAAAATATGTATATTTGATTGACAAGAGGAACGGAAAATAGAGGAAAATTATTGAAAACGAGATTCTTCCCTCTAGGAAACCTACGCAGCCAGAATTAGCGAGGATATTAAAGATGTAAAAGAACGAAAACCCTAAGTTCCAAGAGGAGAGGGCAAATACTAAGGAGAAATCTTTCGGCTCCTTCTTGGCAAAAGCCAGCACTCCAAATTAAAATTCAGTCTGAAAACAGTGGAAAAGAAGAGCCACCTAGTGGAATATCCATAGTTAATTTTCCATTTATAATTATTATTACTATTACTGCTATTATTATCATTTTTATTATTATTATTATTATTATTATTATTTTTATTACTATTATTAAGCTCCTTCCAACACAATGTGCCAAAAAAGTAAAACTATGCCATTTTTTGTATTTTACAGGTTGTAGAATAAATCATGAGGATTAATATCCGTACTAATCAGTTTAAAGGTGTCTGTGGAAAATAAAAGTGCTCTGTGAGCAAACTCGTGAATTGACACGATTTTTGGATTATGTTTAATGTTATCTGGTTTAGGGAATTTTGTGGTTGATTGTCATATCTAGAGTACGAGGTTTTTGGTTCAAAAGAAAAGGTTGGAAGTAAATGTGGGTGAAAAGTGAAATTTACTGTCTATCATTGTAAATATTAAAAAACCAAGGCAATACTGTCTTAATCAAAACATTAACGATTCCCTCTTTATCAAATCAGACAAACGGGAACGAGTTTTGAGTGATATAACTAAGCTAAGACTGCCACCGTCATTTTGGATCTCCGCCTGGGTAGATTTAAGTCACGTGCTAGGCAACGTATATTCAAAAACAAGATAGAATTTCATTTCAGGCCTATTTATCAATTTTGTGATGTATAACTTGTCCTCAATCTCACTCAAAGGATTCAAATTCATCTGGGTTTTTGTTTCTTCTTTTTTCCAGAGGGTGGAAAACTTCGTCAATATCGGTACGCAACAAACGCAAACCAAGACCCTGTTCTAAAGCCGCGGTTACACGAGCTTGCGATGGTGATGCGATTTTTTCACGGAATGAGTTTGATTCAAACAAGTTGATCAGCTTTTCTTGATACGCGCCATAACAGAAAAAGCTTTTGAACATCTGTAGACTCCGAGCGCTTCGCAGTTGGTGATATTTTCAATGAATCTTCGGATTGTTTTCAAGTTCAAGGACTGTAAATTTTAATTTTATGAAAAACGAAGACGGTTGTCCTGTTATTTCAGTGTGAATCCTTGCATGTCTGCCAGTCGCTGGCGCCGCTTGTTGAAACTAAAACGGAAAAAAAAAACTCTTTTAAGATTATCATTGGCTTCTTTTTCACCCCACCACTATTCTTAGCAACAAAGATCGCCATTTCGTTTGTTTATTACTCGCCAAAAACTATCAAATGCACTCAAAAGCCTAATATCGAAAAAAATTTTACAGGAATCGACCAATCGAGCGAGCGAGCGAGTGCCATTCTCCACATCATATCTACAACTCGCTCTTGCGCATACGCGCAATTCACGAGTTAAAAAGGGAAATCATGATATCGTTTAGCAATATCTGTTTGCACAAAGCAATTTATGGGTTAGTATGCACCTTTAATTTGTGAGCGCGGAATCCAAAGGTCTGAGTTTCGATTCCTCATGGGGACTCAAAAGTTTTTCTTTGTCCCACGCTCGAGACAAGACGAAAATAACAACTTTCTCTACCTTAATTTGTAATTTGTTTTGCAAAACGGGCTTATTTGTAATTTGATCATATCTATATAGTTCATCTGAATGTATTTAAGAGACAAGTTTGACACTTCCAGTTTTGGAAAAAGTTAACGGTCATCATTTATGAATCAGTTATTGGAAATGTGTTAAAGCGAATAAACTTTAGCAACATACATTATGTTCCATGTTTTTCCTGATGGCATAGAAATAGATTGAAACTTGCTTTTAATCTTGGTCACGTCAAAGGGAACTTTGTAACAATTTCTGTGGGGAAAAAGCTTCGGAAAGAGGTTATCTTACCTAGAGCCTATTACTCCAAAGGTGCTCGTTATTGAAGTAAGGAATTGAAAACATAAAATGACCTGAGGGCCCAAACCTTGGGTACAAATCATTTACAATGGCAAAAATTTGGAGTACGGACTCCTTTCTAGGCGGGTCCGCACCCAATTTTTCTGCCGTATGCTTTTCATCTTAAGTTTTTGTTGTCTCTGCAACGTGAGTGTGATAAGTGCTAGTGAGTGCGGGAGCTGTGTTCTTAGCGCCGGCGTGTATGTGACTGTGATAACTGGTGACAGCGCCAGCCCTTCGTGAGAGGGATTGACGAAGGGCAAACGTCAGCCTTTAAACTCTTTCCGGTGGCCAATTTACGTTTTCAACTCAGTTGTTAACACTAAATTACTTGCTATACTTTCCCACCGACGCAGCACCACAGTTTCTTTAGAAACTTACCCCCTTTATATTTTGTGGAAATTCTGATTGTTCTTTGTAAACGAATGGAGTCGGAGTGGGGTCTGCGCCGATGGTAGGCTTCGTCTGTGACAAACAGGTGAAAGAATATGATTTGAAATATCTGAGTCACAGAAAAGGTGGATCTTGAATTTAGGCCTCAAATTGGTACAGCAAAAACATCCAGCAAATACATCCTGATTAACAGTATAGAAATGATCAAACAACAAATAAATCCTTTTTACGAAGAAAATCACAAAGTAGAGGTGAATACTAAACCCATAAAATATGTAATGCTAATCCCTTGATTTCCTTTTTTTTCCTCAATCATCTACTGAAACTGAATAGTACTATATTACTCCTTATGATTTATTCTATAGATAGTAGAATACTCAAAATGGCATAGTTTCCCTTTTTGGCACATTGTGTTGGAAAGAGCTTAATAATCATGATAATAATAATAATTACAATGATTATAACAATAATAATAAAAATGATGATGGTAGCATTAATGGTAATAATGATAATAATAATAATGATAATAATAATGATAATGATAATATTAATACTGGACAGGAATTTAACAATGAACATTCCACTAGGTGGTTCTTCTTGTCCACTGTTTTCAGATCGAATTTGAATTTGGGGTATTGGCTTTTATAAGGGGCCAAAAGATTTTTCCTAAGTATTCGCCCGCTCCTCATGGAACTCAGGGTTTTCGTCCTTTTACATCTTTGATATCCTCACTAATTCTGGCTGCCTAGGTTTCCTATAGGGAAGAACCTCGTTTTCGATAGTTTCCTTTAATTTCCGTCCCTCTTAGCAATCAGACATATTTCGTTGCCCCGGTAATTATTAAATCTACTATCAAATCAACTATAGCAGTGATCCTCGTTGGTGAACAGCAAGTTAAGCCATTACTGGATAGAAGCCTGAGAAAAAATTCAGGCTTCGTCAAGATTCGAACCCAGGCCTCACGGATACTAGTAGAGCGCTATTATCAACTGAGCTACGAATCCATAGGTTAGGTGCGGTAGCAATTTCAAAGGTTTCCTCTTTTCCGTAGAGGAATTGCAGCTCACTACTAGAACTACTTGATTTTCATCCATAGGTCAAATAAAATTTGTTTCATTTAAGACTGTGATCTGGGAAAACTGTCACGCTCGCATCCGATTGGCTCATGAAACATGAACTTGTCAAACGAGGTTTCAAATTTTTCCGAGTCTGTGAGCGTCGTCCTCAAGTCGTACACATCGGAAAGTACTGAAAGTACAAAAGTAACCTTTTTTGAACGAAACAGTTTGAATAGTTTACCGTCATGGACCAGTACCATCCAATTAGTCGAGAGACAACCTCCCAAAGACATGGATGTGTTTGAAGTATGTAACAAAAGTGCTTAAACTACATTTCATTTGATCGCATGGCGGTAACGCTTCGCAGGAACCACTGCTGGTGTTAAGAAATCAGAAGGCGGCTGTGGGCAGTTTGCTATCTCATAATCAATAGTTTAAATCAGAAACCTTTAGAAGGTTCGAAGCTGCCTTGTGCCTCACACGCACACAGCAATGAGAGCCGAACTTATCATGAGTCAGCCGTTATCCCCATCTTGTTTTACATTAGTTTGCGTGGATCTTCTGTTTTGGGTCTTTGGTCCTCATTATGTAGCACCTCTTGAAAAAAGGAGAGCTTTCCCCCAACATGGCCACTCTTCCGCGAACGAAACCGAACATGAACGCTACTTATTTAAAACAAGCTGCCTTCGAAAAAAGAGCTTTTTAAAGCGCAAACACAAACAAACAAGACCTTTGTGGGACAAGTAACGAACAAGAATATTTTATCACCTATTTAAATCTATCAGTTATACTCTAAAACGTTTTTCTTCTTTCCCTAACGAACGAATTAGTTTGACATCTCTTTATAAATGTATGGAGATCACACTGATTGTTTTCTATGTATACTGACACTCGACAAAGCCTCATGCAATACTTCAGTAAAAATAATCGGGGGAAAAATTGATCGTTATTGACGTAAATAGAGAGATATATCAGAATGAAAAGTTTATCAATATTTCCAAAACTGATTCGAAGCTATCTGTATATTTTTGGAATTATAAGGCATTTTCCGAGGAAGAAGTCGATATCTTTCGGCAAACTTTTTGACCCAGTCTCCTTTTACCTAAATGGTTCTTAATTCACTTTTCTCATTTTGATTTCTCACGTGGTGTCGCAATGTCTTCTAAGACATGACTTAAAATTCACACGGTTCTCATTAAAAAAAAAAAACTAGCGCCTCTAAACGTACAAACTACTAACATTTCTAATCTATGTTAACTATTTTACAAAACCATGATTTTCTTTACATGCCATCATTATCAACCAGAAAATCTAAGTATTCAGCGCCTTTACGGATCGTATATATCAATTACAAGCTGTGAATTCCAACCCTCTTGCACGGCCTCAAAAGCAGATCGTATGGTGTATTCCAGATATCCACCGAAATCGTAATACGCTCTGTTCACTAAGAACACATCTTGTCCGTTCAGCGGTCGTCTCGCCCACTGCCGAATGGTTGTTGAGTTAAAGTTGGCCCCAGGCTTCTGAAAAAACCTACATCGTTGAATAATGAAAATGTAACAGCCATAAATGTTCTTAAAAAAAAAAAAAAAGCGCAGAAATGAACCTGTCAAAAGTGAGCAAAGTTGGCACTCGTTCGTTGGCACCTGACTTCTCTCTCCTTCTCAAGAGCTCTCTATTAGATATCCGCTGTACGTGACGACTACAGGCGAAAAATCGAGGGCCGCTAGTTCGTCCACATCCACGCGCATTGCGTTCAGCAGATATCAATAGGAAAGCCTTTGCGGAAGAGGAAGTTATGTTATGAATATGCATTGAACAAACCCGAAAACTTGGAGCATGAGTTTTTAGCCAAAATGATGCATAACGTTCTGTTGACGAGGAAAAGGGATTACAACTTGAGAATCGAGGGGAAACTGTCTTAAGAACACTTCTGAGGTTTTTTATTTAAAAAAAAAAGCAATAATAAGCGATTATTATCCTTTTTTTTAATTATCATTTTTCAACACTGCACTTACCAAAACCCTTCCTGCCAATATTTATACGTAGTCTCCAAAGGATCGGGAATATCACGTTGAAACTTGTACTTCAGAGCGCGTTTCAGTTCTTTGTCGATAACATCATTGGATTTAGAAATCTCCAGAAGTTTCCCCCACTTATCGCTGCATCCTCCGTTATTAGCTATTGTGTGCAAGACAGCTCTTCCGCTGGTTCCATTACCACTATCATAAAAATAAAGAACAGGAACAGGTTTTCGAGTCATAAGTCACAGTAATCCAATATAGTTCATTGATTATTTTTGCACGAGGGTGATATATCAAAAAACATCACATGGCTTAATTTGCTTCATCATGGTCTAGATCGGAAGTATCAGCATGATATTTCCCAGTTCCTAAATGTTCAATTCCTATTAGAGAAAACTTTTGATGCTATTTCTCAGGTGGAATTAAACTTGCTTAATCGTAAGATATACTGGAGAATAGTGAAGAACTCACCTTTTTTTTAACTCAGAGGGAAGTTATGCACCGATCAATTCGATGTTTCAACATTACCTGGGGCATCCCAAAGAAATTTGACTGTCGTTCGTGACCCGGAGGTGGGTAATTCGAACCTTGTCTGAGTAGGGTATGTAATTTAATTCCGTGTAATAAGTGTTTTGAATTTAAAGGAGGAGTTTAGAAGCAAAGAGTCCCCTTTTGTGAGCGAATGGCTTAGAAGAAGACTTTCACATCGCAGAATGATGCTTACAAAAGAAAAAACCAACAACGGCACAAAAAAACTAAGTATGTGACTGCTAAATTCTACAACATTCGTTGATCACACGGAGAATCGTTTAATCAAAAATTGTGTTCGAGTGAGGCATTTGAACGCAATTTTGGCCCCGGGGGGTGGGAATTTGAACAAACTTATAAAGTTCAAATACCCGGGTGATTTTCACCGTGGAGATATTGACGCATTGTTTTGAAATTTTAAGGAAGATTGTTAAGATTTATGAGCACTAACTTGTAAGGCATGGTAATTCCCAAGCAGTCACTGCTGGATATGAACTTCTCCAAAGGCTCCAAGTTGTTGCTCTTTTGAGCGGCAGTTGTATCATTCCACCATGGTTTATCATATACCGCTGCTCCATAGAAAGCAGGCACACCAACAATTGATTCAAATATTTGATGACCTGTAATATTTCGAATGACGTCACCTTCGATCTTCTTCAGAGCAGCTGGTCCAACGGTGATAACTGTTTTATTGGCTTTCACAGTTAATTTGGTAGTTTGAAGAAGAAATTTATCTCCCTCTTTGGTGATGAAAGCAACTGTCTCTTTACGATAAAGTTTACCGCCTCCACTTTCCACTTTTTTGGTGAGCTCTTTGACGATTTCGGACATTCCTTTGGAATTAGGGGGCCTTCTCGCTTCTGATGATGTGGAGGTAACATACTCTTCTTTCTTAAGATAAGCTCTATAACTCATTGGATTTATGGCTTGCATGTAGTCACCTTTGAAGCCGAAATTTTCTGCCATAAGCTTGGTTCCCTCCGGGGACAATTCGTACGAAAGGAAAGTCTCTGCGGTTGAGAACTGCGTGAAATTTCTCTGATTATTATATATGAAAGCTGCAGTTTCCATGAGTGTCTGATTCCTGAGTGGTGCACGGTCCCGTAAAGTTGGAAAGGCATTTAACTTCAAATCATCAAAGCTATTAGCAAACTGTCCACGAGCTTCGACGTGTTTAGTTTTTGGATTCCACAAGACGTCATTGTAGTTGAATAAATGATTTAAAAGGTCCCTGAAAATGAAAACAGAAATTAATTGAATCGTACTTTTTTCCTTCTAATTTGTGTCTACGTCGTAACTCGTTAGTAGTTTACATTCTGTTATAATCTCTCAATAATTTTAATTTGCAATGTGATGTTATGGTCTCCATTACTGGCCCTACTTATTCGTTTCTGTTTTTCCCCTTTTTCTTGGATGAAATAAATCAGAGTTCAGTCTGCGCGTGATAAACAAGTAACGAAAACTTGCCTCGCTCTCTCGAAGACAAACAAGTCCAGGCCGCAATTCACTTGTGAGGATCAGTTATTTTCTAGTAGCTCATCTATGCCTGGGTATCCTTATATTACATCTCAATATTTAATGGTCAGCATTTATACTCAAGGATATTTCTATGAAATGGCTTGGCGTAGTTTTGTACTCTTAACAATTTCTAGGTACCTTTGAGCATTTCAAAAAACTGTCACGATTCATATTTCTTGACCACCAGCTAAGTAACAAGTTTGAGATAAATTGACGCTTACATTTCTGCATAGTTGTCAGCGGAAATGTCCCACTGCCCTAAGCCTGAAAAAAAAAAAAAAAAAAGTCGTCGTCATAAGTTGGTGGAGCGAGTAAACGATGTAAAATAACTTTTAGTCCTTAATTCAACGATAGATAGCTATTGATTGCTACATAGATACAGCTTGATTCTGGTGTTATGTTAAACTTACCAACTACAACATCCGGTACTTGGGGAAAAACATGGTCATAAATGTTTTCAACGCTGTCCTCTGTGTCGAAGACGCAGACGTTTGTTTCATTAGTCTTGTCAAAAAGTGAATATGCCACCAATAAGCCACCCGCACCTATAAATTGAAAGAACAGACTTTAAAAATTGAAGAGATTATCAAAAGGGGTTTATTAATTTCCGGAGTGCAAATTTTACGATTATTTAGCTCAAAAGTCCTTAAAGTAAGACTATTAATCGCAAATGGCATTTCTAGCGATTAATAGTCTGAAAGCGTCTTCTATCACGAATAATAATCGTGGTAAGTACGACTATTAATCGCGCACAAACTCATTAATAGTCGTGTTTGACTGGCTTTTAGACTTAATAGTCGTACATCGCACGGTTAATAATCGCATCTGATAGCAAATGTCCTTATTTATCGCGAGGAAACGTACTCTTCTCCAAAGAAAGTTCAAGCTCAACCTTTTTCTGAACGGCCGCCATTACGACCAAAAATTCAGAATTCAGTATTTCTTCGCACATGGCTTTTTAGGCAATAAATGTCACATATTTGAAGTTTTCTCGGGTTCAAGTTCTCAGTGAACTTCATTTCTGTTGAAAAATGCGTTTACCAACAAAGTTTTCTTTGTTTTTCACTCTTCCACGAAGTACAGCGCGGGCTTACGGTGTTGTGAGAGACGTAATTAGCATTTCTTCTCGATGATAATGTACACAAATACGTTAATTTTTGACAGGTTCGATTAAATTGAAGTTTAACCGAGAAAAAATACAAACAAACAGCCAAGTAAGTCGAAGTACGTCGAATTCTTCCCAATTACAGCTTCTTGTGAAGCTGGACGTAAGTTTACGAGCAAGCGACAGATGAAAACGGCAGCGGTGAAGAGTGCCAAAGATGGAATATGGTAAAATTTTTTCATGCTTGGATAACTTGCATTCCCTTGCACTAGTAGTCTTGGAAATGCAGAATTGGAAATTGCCAGGCTTAATCCTTTGCAAGGAAGAAAAAGGCAAAGTTTAATTGATATCCTTTCCCCGTTTTGTTTTGAAGATACGTAATCCTAGAAAAAAATGCATTGCATTTATGTTGACATTTACACCTTTGGTTTTCACCACGACTGGCGGAATGGGAAAGGAGTTCTTGAAGTATCATAGCCGTTTAGCACAGCTGATTGCCATCAAAAAAGGGGAGCAGTATGCCAAAACCATCTCATGGATCAGAACCAGAACCTCATTCGCACTCTTGAGATCTGCGTTGGTTTGTCTTCGAGGCTCTAGGACAAGAAGAGTGCCATGTGACATTAAGAATGTTGATATCGACGTCGAAGTTGTTGAAGGAGCCATTAAATCGGACTATTGATGTGTTTCCTTACTTCATATATATCTTTTTATTTCATTATTATTATTATTATTTTTAGCAGGACTTTTAGGACGCTAGATTTTTATTTAGAGAAAAGATATTGAATATTGCATTTTATTTATTACTACTATTTAATGTTTTTATCGTTGTTGGTTCATGTTGAAACCGTGGCAGATTTTAAAGAGGAATTAGTGAAAAGATGTTAAATATTGGTAGTGATTGCTAATAGTAATAGTAATAATAATTAGTAGAGAAACATTTTCGTGGATTATAGTTCAAGAGATATTGAGACATATGATTTTTTCTTTTCTTTCTAACAGATGTTAAGGTACAAATTTAATTCTTTTTAAGTGAAGCACTGTACATAGGTCTTTTTTTATGAGTATTGAATAAAGATTATTATTACTAATAATTTATGTTGGCGAAGGAGAGAGAAATATTTGAGTCGCGGCCAAATTTCTCCACGCTGCCAGACTCTTTCCAAAACTAGTGCGTTTCCGAAATGGATTCCTCAAGGGCAATAGGGAGAATAATCTAACGGAATAGAAAAACCATTCGCGATTTTTTTTTGTGAAAACGTATTTTAGAGTTTGCAATGTCACGCCGATTCGGTGAGATGTTTGTTTTGTGATGGCGATATTTATTTAACGGCAAAATATAGTCGTTTTTTTTACTCGCAACTGATTGCAGGCAACAACAAGAACGGCTTTCCTTCATTTCTTTAAAAAAATAGCTATACTCTTTCATTCAATAAAGTTAAAAATTAAAAAAATATCTGACAATAGTGCGTGACCGTCGACTCAATTCATCGCTACGATTGTTTAGATACGAATTATTTAGATCAGAGCACATAATGTCGCATGGGTTATCATGTTTTCGAAACTTCTTTAATTGATGAGTTTGAGACTACACATACTAGAAACAGTCACAG
This sequence comes from Pocillopora verrucosa, assembly GCF_036669915.1. NCBI lineage: Eukaryota > Metazoa > Cnidaria > Anthozoa > Scleractinia > Pocilloporidae > Pocillopora > Pocillopora verrucosa. The sequence continues at coordinate 12,325,876 of NC_089323.1, read as the reverse complement.
AGATTTTGAGAGTATTCTTTCAGTTCATCGCAATAACCAAATTGACTCTTCAAGTTGGCTCTTTCCTAACCGCGCGAAAATCATGTTTTCGCGGGAAAAAGTTAAAAAGCTTTTCAGCTGACAATTGTCTGTAAGGGTCAGATTTATCTTTAATATTATTGTATAACTTCGTACCTTTGTTTTTCACTAGTCTCTGGAGCAGTACTTATGAACAACCACGTGTAGATTTCACCAGCTATCTCGCTTATTAAATTTGCAACGCCCCTTCCGTTTTCCGTCGATCGCCTCGATAAAAAATCAGCCATCCGTCAACTCATGTATCCCCATCACCATTTCAATTATCTTCGACCACAATTTTACGTCCCTACTGTCTCCATAATCATGAATGTGGTAAAGACACCTTAGAGATCGAACACATTGCCAAAAGAAAGAGCTTCTATGGTGATCAATTGAAAAACTTGCTGTCAAACCTTGACCAATCACAGAGTGCATTTTGCTTCCTACCTTAATCGTGTCTAAAGTATGAGGGGCGATCTGCAAGGTCTCCCATCCACACTAACGATTGCAGAGGAAGTAGGATTGTAGGGGCGTAAAAGTGTGCACGAAGGAGAATTTAAACATAGAAATGGGATATTAGCGATTCATCAGTTGGCAGATTACTGGTTATTACTGAGGCTATTAACTGAAAGTGGGTTTGTTTGACAAAAATCGGAAGAAGAAGCGTTGCGCGAGATTGCTGGTGAAATCTACCTGTAGTGCTCATAACCGCTCCATGAAAGACCACTGTAAAACAAAGGTACGAAACTATATGATAAAACTAGTAGGGATAATTCCACCTAGTCTGTTTTCCAGTAATTGCAGCCGGATTCAAACTCCTCTGAAACTGAGAGAGCTACAAAAAATTATTAAATGAAAGAGCCACGATGGATGATGGTTTCTAAAATGCACTGTAGAATAATAATCACATCACTTCAAGCAGTGTGCAAAGTTACAGATGATAATAAGAAATCGACCATAAAAATAAAGCTTGTCTTCGCAAACAATTGCCAGCTGAAAAGCTTTTTTCCCGCGAAAATCCGATTTTCGCGGTAGGAAAGAGGAAGTCGAAGAGTTTTCTTTTTTAGGCCATGGCAAATAAATAAAAGAATACTCTCAAAATCTCTGAACCCGAGAAACTTCAAATATGTGACATATATTGCCTAAAATGGCATGTGCGAAGAAATACTGAATTCTGAATTTTTGGTCGTAATGGCGGCCGTTCAGAAAAAAGTTGAGCTTGAACTATCTTTGGAGAAGAGTACGATTCCTCGCGATAAATAAGGACATTTGCTGTCAGATGCGATTATTAACCGTGCGATGTACGACTATTAAGTTTAAAAGGCAGTCAAACACGACTATTAATGAGTTTGTACGCGATTAATATTCGTACTTACCACGATTATTAATCGTGGTAGAAGACGCTTTCAGACTATTAATCGCAAGAAATGCCATTTGCGATTAATAGTCTTAGTTAAAGGACTTTTAAGCCAAATAATCGTAAAATTCGCTATGAAAATATCAATACACTATCTGAAAACGTGACAGGGGTATTATCTGAATGTATTATCCTAATATGATGATAAATTCTCTTACTTCCTTAAAAAGAAATTTATGGCAAGTAGAAAAAATAGAGGGTTAAGAGACTTGAACAGTACACGTTTAAGATACTCAAGAGTAACGATCCCTTGCAGAATTTGATGCCAAACGGTGGTATCAAGTTCTCACCTGCTCCAACTATGGCTGTGTCGCACTCTAAAATATTTCTTTGGGGGTCCGTGGTCGGTGCTGCCGTTGTTGGCCCAGCAGTTGATGCAGCAGTAGCTATAACTGCGGCAGTAGTTGTTGGTTTTTCGGTGGTTGTTGGAGCAGCACTTGTTGGTTTTTCAGTGGTTGTTGGAGCAACAGTTGATGGTTTTTCGGTGGTTGTTAGAGCAGTAGTTGTTGGTTTTTCTGTGGTTGTTTTAGCAGTAGTTGTTGGTTTTTCTGTGGTTGTTTTAGCAGCAGTTGATGGTTTTTCTGTGGTTGTTTTAGCAGCAATTGGTGGTTTTTCCGTGGTTGTTGGAGCAGCAATTGATGGTTCTTCGGTGGTTGTTGGAGCAGTAGTTGATGGTTTTTTCGCGGTTGTTGGAGTAGCAATTGATGGTTTTTCTGTGGTTGTTAGAGCAGCAGTTGATGGTTTTTCGTCCGTTTCTTTGGTTGTGCCAGAAGATTCTGTTGGTGCTGTGGTGGACTCTTCAGTACCTGATGAAATAACAAAAAAAGTTAAAACATTTGTGTAACTTTGTTTTGTTTTTCTTTTTTCTAGGAAAAATTATAATAAAATAACTTTTCACTTTTTGCCCTCATTGCCAAGATAACTACAAATGACTCTGACGGCAAAAAATTTTAAGCGATGCAGTGTTTGACGCTTCATAGCCTCGTTGCGTAACGTGACGAAATTGCGTAACATGACGACATTGCGTAACAACATAGTAACACCTACACGAAATCTGTCAAAACTGAAAAAAAACTGATCTCAGAACTTCCCGTTGATTGTTTATTAAGATAATCGTCGAAGTGAAATATATCTATGTAATAATTTTTATCTATGTAGAAGTCAGTTAAAAGAATTTTTAAAATGTATTAATGAGAAACTGTTTCTTGTAGATCTTTCCCTAAGTACGCTCTTGCGTTTAGAAATGAAAATCCTCATACAAATAATGTAAAAAATATTATCGTAGAATATTTTCAATGATGATCATGGCACAACGCAGATAGAGGAAATGTAATAGGTGAGACAAGTCACGGATTATCCTTGTCGACAAAAGTAATATCACCTGCTACATTATATTCAAACTTAATCTCCGTCCAATCGAGGTAATGTACAATTTTTTAATAAATTACCATATTAGAAATAACAATATATCGCTTAAACTCTGAACGTAACTGCGTTGAATTTATTTCATCTGAAATCCAGAAGATTTCTGGTGTTTTAAAATCCTCCTTTTGACAGATTTCGCGAAGATGTCATTACGTTGTAGTTGTGATCGGCCATCCGTGAAAAGGAGGCGTCAAATGTATTTTGTGGAATCTGTCATATAGATTAGCAACGGAAAAAAGTGCAAATATCTTAACGCTAATACAAAGTCATGAGCGAAAATGAAGTAAGTGCTCCTTACTACTCTATTTTGCGGCTCTAAAATGCGAAATAGGGCCTTCATGACAACATCGGGCGAGCTCGGATTTCGTCATCAGAAATCTACCCGAGATGACCTCTGGTGTTTTAACATTCTCCTTTTGACAGATTTCGTGGAGGTGTCACTATGTTGTAGTTGTAATCGGCCATCTGTGAAAAGGAGGCATCGCAAAAATTTTTTGGAGTCTGTAATATAGGTAAGCAACGGAAAAAAATGCAAATATCTTGACGCTAATACGAAGTCATGAGCGAAAACGAAGCACGTGTTCGTTTCTACTCTGTTTTGCGGGTCTAATGCTAAATAGGGTCTTCATCACGAAGACAACATCGGGCGAGCTCGGATTTCGTAATCGGTAATCTACTCGAGATGACCTCCTTCTGAGTCCTTCGGAGTACGCTTTCCGATCTGGAAATTTCCGATCTGTTCAAGGACGTTTTCTCAAAGCAGCTTATCAGTCTTATCACCGCTTTATGTCTAAAGTAAGTATTATTTGAGGGGCTTGGCATTAAAATTTCAAATTCACAAAATTCTTTCTGTTTCTTGAGATTCAGTGTAATAAGAATGGCATTGTCATCAACAATGAAATCATATTTAGGCAAATATGCTTGAGAAGTTTATCTTACTACTATTTTATCATCCCAAACGGTTCTGAAATACGAATTTCCCAGTGAAAATACGACAGAATTGACAACTTTTCTTTCGAGTTTGCTTAATACTTGTGCAATGTTTTGCTTAGGAGCAGTATACGACCTCCAATTCCGATCCAGTAATCTAGTATGCGATGCATGCTTGTAATCTTCATTCATTGACGGTAATATACAATATCCTTACATTTCTCTTTCTTGTCGAAGATCACTCATTGTCTTTACAAATCATCATAAAAACCCGCCATCTACAGTTTTAGTTGGCACGTTTTAGAATGTAACAGTTTGCCTCTGTAACATTGAAACGTGACCACAATTTTAAAACAATTTCCTTTGTCATGCTTTAATTAGTTTTGGCGTTGAAAGTTCACATTTTTGCTTCGATAATTGATTCTTTGTACATTTCACTGTCATCTTTAATCATTTGATCATGATTTATTATATATGCATAGAATGTCCTCATGCAACGCGCAATCAAATCGTCTCATGAGAAAGAGCCAAAGCTAGATCAGTATACCTGTCTATAAAGAAACGGAATTAAAGCCAAAATGAAATATGGATGAAAACTCAAAGGTCGGTTTCGTGTGCACCCGCCTCTGCTTTCAACAAAAAGTTTGACATGAAACAGCATTCCTTCGTGTCCACGTTACGTCAGCTCAAATTCAACGAATTTTATCTTCTTTCCTGTAGCACGGGACCTCCACTTTTGCGTGAAAAATTTCAAGAAGAACAAACATCACGAATATGTAACCGTTCTTTCTGTATACAACATTTAAGTGGATCCACTTTGATATAATGCACGCTGAATTTTCCGTCAACCAGTATTTCTTTAACAGAAGTCGGTTATGAATGGAAACTATTGGAAAGTTGTTAGTACTAGCTCGAGCGTACATCGAGTGCCTTTGTCATTTTCAAAAGGGTAAACTTATCAAAATGTTGAATGTTTTTCTCTCTCTATTTAGACTCTATCAGTAAATTACTTCAAGTGAAGGGTTGCATTCTAGAATTTGTCGTAAATAAAATGATATTTACTTCATAATTGAAGGGGGTTGTCAACTAAACTTTTGTCTGCGCAAAATGCAAGATCTCTATCTCAGCAATTTAGTTCTCTGAATCTCACTACGCTTTATCTGTGACGTTCTCGTTCGACGTAAAGGTGTCAATCCCTAATTTGAGGTAGACAAAGACAATTAACACCTAACATGAAAGATCACGCAAGGAAAATTCATTCACTGTGTTGTTTAACCTGAAATCCATGCTGCACAAACTTCATTTAAATGCCAGTTGTCACAAGTTCAAAATAAAGTTGCTGGGTTGTCAGTGAGGGTCTCGCAAAAGTTCTCTCTTATTTTGAAAGTCGCAGATCTGACCTTTTACGTCTTCGTTTTGTTTTGTTTTGTTTTGTTTTTCCCCTCTAGTTGTTGTTGAGTTTTTCTTGACCATTTATCCCGTCTGAGGGTTTCGAAATTAACTCGAGGTCTTGATTTTCTAACAGAATTGTCCTAATATCCACTGTATCCTGAGCAAGCTAAGTTGAAATCACGAAACATCGCCAGTCCTATACACCTCACGCTTATGGAAAGCTTATGAAACAAGAGCCTCCCCAAGGACATAAAATGCCGAGGCAGAGTAAATTAAACGCTTACAATAATTTACTTAATGAATTACAGAAGTCGTGCATGCTGGTAATCACATCTTGAAAGGATTATAACCTTCGAAACCTGGTTTTTGTATCAGTCCTCAGCTTTCAATTTTGCATTTTTTTTTTTTTTTTGTATGAGATAGGCTCGGGCCGGCGCAAAAACAAGAGAGGCGTGCATTTGGACCATTCGCCACCTTGATGACAATTATGAACAATTACACAAAATGCTGGTTCCTGATAAACTCAACGTGTACAGTTACCTTTACAGCCGCCTTCAGGAGTGTCTGATCCGATTCTTTTCGAGTATTTCATATCTGGACTTCTGGCAGGGCCAAACATTGCGATTATAACTACTAGTGCACCAATAATGACGATTGTTATAAACAGGAATAGCAGAATATGCCACACGCGAAAAGCACATTTTTTATGGAAACAGTCGCAGCACGAGAAAGTGCATCTCTTTTTTGAATAATACTCCTGTTTCGTCATGTCGTATCCTTCTTCGCATATTCTTAACGTTGTCGAGCTGTCGAATGTCTGAATGTTGGACATTTCCGTGCGGTTTCTGTTCAAATCTAAACAAAGTTTGCTGAACTTAACTATATTACAGTGTCGCAAGAAATTTGACTCTAAGGCGATAACCCTTTTGATTTGAATGGAGCGCGCTTTCTCCGCCCAGATGACAGGCAGAAGCTACTGTAAACAAACAACTATGGAATACTTCTAAATTGTTTTAGTTTTTCTCTTTGCCTTTTAGCTCAATGCTGCATTCCTTTTCAAACATCACAAGACTTTGTAATAGTCACTCATTTCAACTTCTGAAACAGACCATATTTGAAGAACTATCATGGTCACAGCGTTTTCACGCAAATCCAGCTCCGCTCACGCAATAGATGTTACGTGCATGCATGTAGAGCGTACATCAAACATTGTTAGCTTAGTTAATCTCTTTGACACTAACTTTACATGGAAGACTTGATTAATTTTGAAGTGTGCCTTTGACATACCATTTTTGTGTTAAAACTGACATGAACTCATCCAGGAGTACAAATTGGTATAATTTGAGATGTCTCGGAAAATAAAGGCCGCCACATTGGCGCTTGTTTTCACCTTTCTCAAGTGTTCTCAAATAAATAAAGAATAATGTGACAACTTAATGCATAGCTTTGGTTTTATAACATACCGACTTCTGATGTTGTCTAGATTTGGTTTCAACCTTGACACAACCGAAGCTTCAAAGTAGAGGTTTTCTAGACGATGAAAGACATGTTTTTATTAAGTAAAAACGCTTATAACCTAGGGTTACGGTACTCTCGAAATCAAGAAGCCCAATTTCTTTTAAGGTGAGTCACGAGTTTTCTTACGTGAGTGTTCGTCTTGCGTCTAAGCGCCGGCTCTGCTGAAAGATTAATTGATATGATTGATTGATTGTAACATTTTTCCCCTTTTTTCAAAACCATTTTCATTAGCTTTTATCGCCAAAGATAAATGATTTAGCCCTGATGGATAGGACCTGTCATAGACTCAGTGAGAGATCGTAGCGCCATTGTGGCTCAGATTAAACTGTAGTTTAGTTCAAGAGATTATCAACTGATTATCGTTTGGTTAGTATTATATTAATACAGTACGTTTAAGGAAATAGTTTTAATTTTATCAGTGACTTGATTTTTCTGGGTCTGCCATAATAAGTGACAACTCTGAAGATACAGTGTCTTGATTATTTTATTAAAAGAAATAACTTTCTAAGAGTTTCTCAGTTAGCAGTGTTTTTGGCAAGCCATGAAGTAAACAAGTGAGCAACACTGAACTTATTGACTTAGTGCCAGAATAAAAAAACTCTATTGAACTTAAAAGTATTCAGGTACCGAATAGAAAATTTGTACTAATTTTGAAACAGTAGCTACCCTCATTCATAATTCACAGAGAATAAAATAAGGACAGATCGATAAATTATTAGCAAAAATACATGCCTCCGTGCATAAGTTTGAAGAAGTGAAAGCTTGTGGGCAAACCATTGGGGCCATAAAATGTATTTGAACAACTAAAAGCGGCACACTGCTTTCCTTCCTTTTTACCATAAAAATTAGCGAGATTTCAGCTAGGACCATCCATTTTCCATGAAAATCGAACAATTTTATTGCCCACGTACGAATTTCACCAAAAACGCTCACAGAGATATAACACAAGTCAACCCCAGCCTCGTTCTCACGTGTGCGCGCTTACATGTCCAATATGGCACTGAGAACTGTAAAAAAAGGCTATTCGAAAGAGTTGCATTATATTGCGATTTAGAAAAACGCTCTTCATTTTGTTGCACCAGCTTCTGTTCAATCCTGCGTCTCAAATTGTCTTTTACGGACGGTGTGGATAAAGATTCTTGAGCTGAAGACGACTCGCACACAGCTTGCGTACGCAATTTTGCCTTTGGCACCTTTTCATCGTCTTGATTGAACTCTTTTCAGGAAATTTTCTATGGAAGGGCCAGAATCAGAAGACGGATAACCTTTGATACACACGAAAACTCAAAAAAACTGAAATAAAAATAAAAATACAACGATGATCCGCACTCCTGCTAATTTTCTTGGCAAGTGTGAAAAAATTTGCAGAGGATAGTGGGATATGTAAGGAAAGGAAGGATTGGAATACTGGAATACAGCAAAAGAAAGCCGGAATTTGAGTGGTTTTGATATGAAAACGTCCCCGCATCAGGCCGCCATTTTTTTTTCTTCGCTTTTCATGGATCGTATCACTTAAAGTGAGCTCGAGTAGCCTATTTCCCGCGAACAGATAGTCTAAAAATAAACCATTCTGTGAAAACGGCGTCACATAGAGTCAGTATGGGAGTAGCTGAACGCTCCAAGTAATGGGCTCCTGACATGTTCAGTGACCTATATGAATTTAATTAAAGTTTCAAAGCTTTGCCTCGTAGATGTAAGACAGAAATTCAAAAGTTTAACACCATCAGGTAAATACCTCCTATCAAAAGTCCCTTCAGTGGAGTATAGAAGATTTTCTTTATGGAAAGGTTTCACGATTCTCGTCAACACATTAGAAAGCATAATAAAAGAGTTGATTTCGGTTAACAGCTGACATGAAGCTTGCGCATAGCATACTTACCCCTTGACACAAGAAACAGATGGTTCAAGATTCTATGGAATGAAAATTTACAAAACGTCCACATAAAAGCTGGAGACATACATGTCTTTATCAACCTGAAGACGGGAGTCATAATAATACAATGGGGGGGGGGGGGGGGAGGGAGGCAAGGGGGAGAACACAGGCAGGTGGGAAAACGTGTAACGGGAAGTGGGTCACAGTGACCCTCTGTTCTTCCCTCCCAACCCTCACTGGTTATGGAGCCCACATAAATTAAGAAAATTAGCATAAAATTCCTCTACAGAATTGCAATTTTGCAGTTGCAAAATGCTGTAGATCTGGAAACTCCCATCGAAAATCCTTAATCTAATATGTCCATTTGCGAAGTAAGATCCAATCCTGGAATCTTCCAACCAGGCCTATTTGAGAGAGCAACAAATGCTTGAAAAATAGTAATTAGAAGGAATGCGTTGAGAAGCGTGAAAATTATTGATATCTTTCTTTTTACTATTATCATTATTTCAATGCACTAGTAGATTTTATGATTACCATAGCAACTAAATATATCTGATTAAGGAAGGGATAGCTGAGAAAAATTATTGAAAACGAGATTCTTCCCTCTAAGAAACCTAGGCAGTCAGAATTAGAGAGGATATCAAAGATGTAAAAGAACGAAACCCTGAATCTTTTGGCTCCTTATCATAGCGTGAGGATCTGTCTTTTCCATGCCATTCGCACGTGACAAACGCAATCAAGAGAGTAATCTCGGTAAGATCGAATTTCTCACTAATTTTAGCTGGAGTCAAAAACTTTATGGCCTCAAGAACGCAGTGTTTAGATTCTTGCTCAAACTGCTTGAAATGTCTGCTGTACATCCACAGCCACTCGAGCCCTCATTCGCTCTTACAATCAGCGAGGATGGAGATCGTGTTACGAAAGACAGATTCTCTTCGGAAAGCTGCGATTGTTGTCGCAAAAGATATCTTATATGCAATTTTCGAGCGTGGCAACTTCTGCTATTGCTGTTTGCAATACTCGTCATCATGGTCGGAATAGCAGTTTTAGCTGCAATCTTTGGTTCCGGAAAAGCCAATCTTGAAGAAGATTTTAAAGGTATTTAAAATTAAATATCTCAATAGGAGATGAGTGACTTTTTTTAAGGTTACGATTTCTGGCCGCACATGTCTGTATTGAGGAAGCAAGAGGTTAGATTAAAATTTCGCTGTGCCGTTTTGAGGCCTAAATGCAAGATCTACCCTTTCAGTGACTCAGGTCAAATGATGTTCTTTCGCCGCTTTGCCACAGATGAATTTAAGTTAACGATCGAAGACTCTTTTCGATCTGCAATGCACCACAACACTGTTTTGGCAAGTGAGGTAATAATTAAAGCACAATATTCAATAGTTTCGAAACAGTCGATGATTCAAGAGCTTGTTTTATGGTATTTGAAGCTAAAACCTAATCCACGTTCAACGTTTATTTACAACACGTTGGTTGAAAGCTCGCTTGTTAATAAAGACACACAAACAAGCAACAATAGTGATGTGAAAAAAAAAGAGAAAAAAAGTAAGAAATTCGAACCTTTATCATAAACCCCGTAAATCTGTTTTCCGATTTGGGCTGTTCGAAGAAACAGATGCACTCTCTTTCAGTTTCTCTGAGTCCACTACAAACGCAATCGATCAGTTCAAAATGCTAGGTCTTTCAGACACATCACTATCGTCATTGGACGCCTTGTTCCCTTCGGGAATACGTTCTGGCTCGGAGTGATATGGTTCTACAGCAGCCGTGTTTGTTTCACTGCTTCAACAACCATAACACAACTAACAACCACAGAAAAAGCAACAATCACAGCACAACCAACAACCACAAAAAAACTAACAACTACTGCTCCAACGACCACAGCACAGCCAACAACCACAGAAAAACCATCAACTACTGCTAAACCAAAAACCACCGCACCATCAACCGCAGCACAACCCATAACTACAGAAAAAAAATCAGCTACTTTTCCACCAACGAGCGATGCTCCAGCAACCGCAAAAAGCCAACATCAACAATCCCAACCTCTAAATTTTAAGCTTTTAAAATTAGTACTCTCGGGTTTGCATAAACTTTCTCGAACTCTCCCAATCCTTTTCGTGTTTTAATGAAGCTAAGTAAACACGCGAAAAGTCCACTATGCTTCATTATACGTTTTTGTGAGTAGCATCACTGAGCATTTATATTTTAAGAGCTCAACCGAGTTCAACCTTTATCCTCTGACGCTGAAACTATTATTTTTCATGATCTCGAATTTAAGCTTTCTGATTTAATCGATTGATCTCCAGATAGTAAACGGCTGCTAAGTACCTGTGTCAAAGAAGAAAAGTTCATGCACCCTTTCATTGTTCTTAGTTCGCAGACTTCTGGTTCTCAAGTACAGGCAGCACCCGATTCTTGCGAAACGTTGTAGTCATGCGATCAAATGATATTTAGTTTAAGCAACTCGAATTCGTGCTTTGGACACATCCGTGTCTTTGAGAATTTTTCTCCGACTAATCGGAAAGGTTTTGGTCCCTGACAGTAAATTATCCAAACAGTTTCTTTCATGAAAGGTCACTTTTTTACTTGCAGTAATTTTCCAATGTGTACACTTAAGAACGACGATCGCAAATAAAGTTCAACTTTGAAACGTTTGAAACCCTGTTTGTCAGGTTCATGTTTCATGGGCCAATCGAATGCGAACGTTTCGCAGGATCTGTCACAAACCGCTTCTTCATTTTTTCGCTTTTCCGCCTAATGCGGACGACACACACCTTACATATGCGGGCGGTGATCTTGAGAGTATACAGCTTTGTCTGAATGAGGACTTAACAAACGTTTTCAACTGGCTACAAGCGAATAAACTCACACTGAATATGACAAAAACCGAATTCATGCTAATAGGGTCAAGGCAGAGACTGGGTACTCTCACAGCTTCACCAACAATTAGAATGAACAGCACTCAGGTGAGCCAGGTTACTTCTACAAAATCGCTTGGTGTGATTATAGACGATAGGCTCGATTGGCATAGTCACATCGAAAAATTAACAAAAAAGATTGCCTCTGGTATCGGGTGCCTAAAGCGAGTTAGGCATCTGATCCCAGCTTCGACCTTACATCTGCTTTACCAAGCTTTAGTAAAACCTCACTTTGATTACTGTGACATTGTCTGGGGTAGCTGTGGGATAACGTTACGAGATAAGCTGCAGAAATTACAGATTAGAGCAGCCCGTGTTTTGACATTTTCCAGCTATGATGCCGATGCAACTAAGCTACTTGAATTTTTAAGTTGGAAAAATCTGACAAGCCAGCAGGAAATTCATAGAGTTACCATGGTTTTCAAATGTCTGCACGGGCTAGCTCCTGAATATCTTAATTCTAAGTTTAGATGGCGTAACTCTGCTTATGACCTCAGGGACTCTGAAAATAAACTCAATGTTCCTCTACCTCGCACTAACTATTATCGAAAAAGCTTTAGCTATAGTGGAGCCACATTATGGAATAGTCTTCCATGTGATATAAGGAACACAGAGTCTCTGGGGTTATTTCAACGCAAGATCAATGCCACTCTATAACGCACGGCATTCACGGAAAACAGCTTTTAGTTATTAGTTAGTGTTTTAATTTTTAAATAGTTTTAGTTAATGTAATTGCTGATGAATTGTTTCGTGCTTAAATAAAGATTATACTTAAATAAACAACGCTTCGGTTGATAGTGTTGCTAAGCATTTTTACTCGTAAGGCAGAAATCGTAAAAAATACACAGCAATATTACACAACAAAACGTTTTAAAAGATGTGTCTTTGCTTGAGCAATATTTGGAAAGATCAAGTGATCTTCAAGATCATATGAAATTCAGGTGCAACCACAGACATCATTCCCTCATCAAACAATGACAGATTTCTCAGATAATAGTCTTTAATGAAATAGATTTTATTTGGGCTGTGGATGAAAATTTAGGGACAAAACATGAACTAATATGCAGCAATATCATTTTTGAAGGCTGACCTTTTGAGATAAAAGAAACTTAGGTGTTACGTCAGTGGGGGGGGGGGGGGAGTGCGGTTTAACAAGATAGTATTTCATGAAATAAATTTTCCTTGGGCTGTGGATGAAAATCAAGTAAAGCAATTATCCTCGCAGGTGAGCTGCAATTTCTCCACGAAAAAGAGGAACCCTTTGAACTGTCTACCGCTCTCAACGAGTGCCGTCGTAGCTCAGTTGATAGTAGCGCCCTACTAGTATCTTAGAGGCCTGGATTCGAATCCTGACGAAGCCTGAATGTTTCTCAGGCTTCTATTCTGTAATTGCTTAACTTGCAGCTCACCTACGTGGATCACTGCTTTACTTGATTTCCAAGATTTGATAGATTTTATTATTAAAATATAGTTACAAAACAGCCTGACATGCCCAGTAATCTGAATGAATTTCATGAAAGATTCAAAGTTTTTCCCCGTAGATGTGACAGAAATTCAAGATAATTTCGGTTAACATGTGATATGAAGCATGTGCATGACATCTTCTGCTTGATATGTGACGTTTTTCCATTTTCATAACACACCTGACAGCCTCCTGTTGCCGCGCCTTCGAGCAAGGCCAAGTGGTTTGCAGTGGATATCAATATATCACAAAGCAAGAACTCTGAGCTAAGCTAAACATTGTATCCCACCTTACGAGTAACAAAACATAGATAAAGGCTGACTTTTCGAAATAAAGAGGACAAAGCTCTTAAAAAAACTTAGGAGCGACGTTGGTGGGGGTACAGGGGATATAAAAAGATGATTTGGTTTTAACAGCTGAGCTAAGAATGTAAATAGTTTCTAAAGCTGACGTTTTGAGCGTTAGCCCGTCGTCACTCGCTCGAAATGTCATCTTCAGAAAACTTTTAAGATGGACATTTTATATTATCAACTCAGTTGATAAAGCCGATTCCATTTTTTAGAAGTTACGGTTACTGTTGACTTTCAAAATGGCATCTTAAGGTAACAAGGCATTAGTGACAAACTTGTACCCATGGTCTGACTGGTACTTAACGCATATGCATAGCATAAAATTTATGTCAATGGTTTTGAATCATATTGAAAGCCTATTAATGTAAATGCTAAACTAAACCCAAATATAAAATTTAAAAAACAACAACAGCAACCACCAAAATTAAAAAACCGCCAACGAGCATCCTTTTTGAGGTAACATTATTGAGTGCCATTTAGCTGTGTCTTGTCTCAGTTGAATGAATTCAAACTTACAGTTTGTACAGTTGGGGTAGCACTTCCCTATGATACCCCATATCTTAAAAACATATGAAGGATTTATTTTTTGAACTTTTTCCAGCTCGATATTGCAAACGTTTTGCATCAACATAAAGTTTCCAACACCTACCATTTGTGCTATTCATGTTCATACCATGGAGATTCAAACTTCCTTATGACAAGTCTTCAGATTCGGTCAGCCTATTAGTAAAGTTCTCACTACTTGACACAAGAAAATAGCATGATCAAAATGCTGTGGAATGAAAATTTAATTTCCATATAAAACAAATTATTGCAGACATACATATCTGATAAAAATCTTGCATTGCACACTCACTGATATAGATTTCTTATGCAGTGTTCATCATTTACTAGGATTTGATGTCCTTCCATTTCCAGTTTATGTAAGGGACTATTTTCAGGCAAACTTACCTGCCGTAGAACACAGGATAAGTTTACTGGCATAGATTTCCTGTGTGCTTTTATTACTATTATAAGATTTATATTTTCCTTAGTCTGTCATTTGTTATGAAGTCTATAGTGCCAGGCAGACTTACCTGCAAAAGGACAAAAGATTAGTTTGCCATTCTTCTGGAAACAGGGCTGACAAACTGCCGTGATATATGAACCAATGTGTAAATATTAACACTAAAGGTGACTTAAATTAAAAATTATTTGATCCACTGTGCTACAGTGTTCCGAAAAATCAACAGAAAAGGAACATATAAAGTCCTAAACAGAAACGTTTAATGATTATCACAGGTAAACAGAAAACATTTTAGATGGAACACTAAACAATTTGCTTTTTGCATATTGTATTGATTAGACTTTTCCTGGTTTCCTTTGTTTTGAATATCTTACTGTTGCTGTATTTTAACCCCTAACACCCTGACATCAGTATACATATTCTCCCTACTTTAAGCTGTATATTTTATTAAGCGCTTTAACATGGAAAATTTCCTTCATTCCCGTGACCCTAATATGTGATTCAAGGCTACATTCATCAGCCTCAGTTTCTTCGGGCGCAACAATGAAAAGTCTATCCATGGAAGACTCTGTTTCTGCAAATGCCTTTTTAGTAAAATCCGACAATCACATAGCTGCATAATACCAGTGTATACTGTATGTACAACTTTCCGCAGCCATATAGCCGAGATTTAATTAACACTGCACCTTACCGATAACACAAAAGATAGGGAAAATAAACACAGATTCGATAAAGAATTTTCCTTCGTATTCATTTACTGAATATACCCCGCGAAAAGCGCAGGAAACGGCTTTTCCAAGACCCTTAATTTGAAAAGTTTTTGGGAGAGCATGCTCCCAAACCCTCCAAGTTTGGAGCGCCGCTCAATATTTTCTTCTCGTCCCTGCGCTTTTAGAGGTGATTTTGAGGGAATCTGAAAAAATTGAACGGTGCGATAACCAGCCGAACAATTCTGCTAAACGTCAAAAAATACTAACGGTGTAACAATTCATCGGCGGAGTTACGGTAACGGCGTATTTCATAATTTCGTTCGTATATTGATGTTTAAGCATTTCATTCGTGGAAGCCACTAAGTTTGTGGGATGTGATATATTGTTACTATTACAATGACCACAACGAGATTTTGTGAATATCATAATCCCCCGCGATGAATATGCAATCATTCAAACTAGAAGCAGGGAATAATAAAGGAGTACTGAACTCTTAACGTTACGTTTCGCTTCTCGGTTTCATTTCTGAAAGACATAATGCTAGCATATCAGGGATTCCTAAATGTAAGTAAAGACACATCTGAAACTGCATTGGCTATTAGATCGCACAGTGAGCTAAGAGTTTTTCCTCTGCTAGAATTGATAGTAAAAAACGGTCCATAATAATGTTAATCTTAAGAAAATTATTAATATTTTCATTATTATTATTTCAATGCACCAATAGATTTAATAATTACCATAAGAAGAGGAAATATAAGTGATTGATAAGAGGAACGGAAAATAGAGGAAAATTATTGAAAACGAGATTCTTCCCTCCAGGAAACCCAGGCAGCCAGAATAAGCGAGGATATCAAAGATGTAAAAGAACGAAAACCCTAATTTTCATGAGGATAGGGCGAATACTAGGGATGAATTTTTCGGCTCCTTATAAGCAAAAGCCGACACTTTAAATTCGAATTCAATCTGAAAACAGTGGATAAGGAGAACCACTTAGTAGTATATCCTTTGTTAATTTCCCATTCATTATAATTAATATTACTATTACTATTATTGGCGTTATCATCATTATTATTATTATTATTATTATCGTCATTATTATTAAGCTCCTTCCAACGCAACCTGCCAAAATAAGAAAACTATGCCATTTTCAGTATTCTACTGGTTGTAGAATAAATCGTAAGGATTAATATCCGTACTATTTAGTTTATAGTTGTCTGAGGAAAAAATGGGAAATAAGGAAATTGTTTAGCAGTATCTGTTGGCATAAAGCAATTTATGGGTTTAGAATGTACCTTTACTTTGTGATTTGTTTCGTAAAAAGGGCCCATTTGTAGTTTGATCATATTTATAGAGCTCATCAGAATGTATTTAAGAGACAAATCTGACTCTTCGAGTTTTGGAAAAGGTTAACAGTCATCATTTATGAATTAGTTATTGAAAAAGAGTCATAGCGAATAAACTTTAGCAACATAAATTTTCTTCCGTGTTTTTCCTAATGGTATAGAAATAGATTGAAACTTGCTTTTAATCTTGGTCAGGTCAGAGAGGACTTTGTAACAATTTTGTGGGGAAAAAGCTTCGGAAAGAGGTTATCTTACCAAGAGCCTATTAGTCAAAAGGTGCTCGTTATTGAAGCAAGGAATTAAAAACAATAAATGACCTATGGGCCCAAACCTTGGGTACAGATCATTTACACTGGCAAAAATTTGGGGTACGAACTCCTTTCTAGGCGGATCTGCACCCGATTTTTCTGCCGTATACTTTTCATCTTAAGTTTTTGTCGTCTCTGCAACGTGAGCGTGATAAGTGCTAGTGAGTGCGGGAGCTGCGCTATTAGCGCCGGCGTGTATGTGACTATAAAATAGTGACAGTTCTTCTAGAAAAATTTGTACAATGAGGTAATTACTGTAAAAGTATCCTGACTTGCTTTAATAGGAAACTGAATTAATGAGTGAATAACAAAGGAAAACATAATTACTATGTTCTTGTTTATCATAGCATCATAGTGAGGATCTGTCTTTTCCATGTCATTCATGCGCGGCAAACGCAATCAAAGAGTCAACTCAAAAGGATCGAATTCTCACTAATCTTCAACTTGAATCAAAACTTCAAGGTCTGAAGAACGCACTGTTTAGATTCTTGCTCAAACTGCTGGAAAATGTCTGCTGTATATCCACAGCCATTGTTGTTTGCAATACTCGTCATCATGGGCGGAAAAGCAGTTTTAGCTGCAATCTTTGGTCCCGGAAAAGTTACTCTTGGAAGTTATAGAGGTATATGAAATTTAATATTTCATTTAAAGATGAGTGATTTTTTCTAGGGCGCGATGTGTAGCCGCACAATTATGTATTGTGGAACTAAGCAGTTAGTTTAAAATTTCGCTGTGCCATTTGGAGGCCTAAATTCAAGATCCACCCTTTTTGCGACTCAGGTATTTCAAATTATATTATTTCCCCTGTTTGCCACAGGTGAAGCCTGCCTTCGGCACAGATCCTAATCCGACTCTATTCTTTTACTAGGAACAATCAAATTTTTTTTTTTATAATAAACGTAAAATATGTCATGGTGTTCGACATTTTTATCATATTTTTCATCAAAGGAACTTCCCTGGATTAAATCTCCCAAGTTGTTCTCAATTTTATGGCCTACAGACACACTTTAGCCACTATGTTACTCAATCAAACGTAAATTTCGTATTCCTCATGATGTACATATGGTTAGGGTCAGGGTTTTTTTTTTCAAGTAAATGAGCCTCGACAGGTCATCAGGAGAATGACTAATGATTATCACAGGTAATGAGAATAAGGTCGAATGAAAACAGCGCGGGAGATAAGTACAAGTTAGAGTTTTTTATACTCCAATGTTCCTCTGATTTAAAAATAAAAAAATGGCACCTATAATTTCCACCAAGAAAAATACTGAGCACTTGCCAAAATCAAAATTACCACCTGAAAATTGTATGCGTGCACATGCTTGATAGTATACCAAAACATATATCATGATTTCTTTGATATTTGTTTGCTTGTTGTTGTTGTAATTTTTTTAACATTATTATTATTGGTGTCTGTTTAAAATATCTTTATTTAGTTCCAGTCGAAAATCGTTCTAAGAGTATTGATGCCATGTTCCCCGGTTACGAGGATCAGTAACACTTTTCCTTGAAATGCAGCCTTTTCTGAATGAGAGCAGTCATCGTTATTTCCATAGCAAAAGATCTTCACCTCGAAGAGCTCTCGATTTTCGAGATTTTGCACTTTCAAAGAAAAGTGTATTGTACTCACCAACAGAAGAGTGAGCTAGTAAGGTTTTCTTGCTTCCCAAACAACATATTAAATAAGATTTACCTAAGAAAATTCCTCTTGCCGCAGCCCTATCAACTACGCCGATTTTAGATGCCGAGTGCCATTCAAATTACTCACAAACCATTCAAGAGGCTGTTTTTGTGTCAGTTTTAACACAAAAATGGAATGTCGAAGGCACCGTGATTGATTAATTATGAGGGCTTCGAAATTAATCAAGTCCTCCATGTAAGGCTAGTGTCAAAGAGATTAAGTCAACAATGTCTGATGTACGCTCTACATGCATACACGTACATCTATTGTGTGACCGGAGCTGGTTGTGCGTTAGAACGCCTTGACCATGAAAGTTCTTCAAATGTGGCCTGTTTCAGGGGTAAAAACAATGATTTACTTAATGTCCTTGGGAGGCTCTTGTTTCATAAGCTTTCCATAAACGTGAGGTGTTGTAGGATGTTGATGATTCCAACTTAGCTTGCACATGGTACAGCGGGTATTAAGACAATTATATTAGAAAATCAAGATCCCTAAATAGTTTCGAAACCCCTAGACGGGATAAATGGTCAAGAAAATAATGACAACAAAAAAAGGCAAAGTAAACAACCACGACAAAACGTAATAAAAAGGTTAGATATGCGAAACCCTCACTAACCACCTAGCAACTTTGTTTGATCTTATGTCAACTGCTATTTAAACAAAGTCTGTGCAACTTGGCTTTCAGGTTAAACAACACGGTGAATGAACTTCAGTTTCCTTGCGTGATCTTTCATGTTAGGTGTTAATTTTCTTTGTCTGTAGAACGTCGCAGATAGTGTGTAATGACTTTTAGGAAACTAAATCGCATACAGAAAGTTTAGATGATACAGCCCCTCAATTATAAAGCTACTGTCATTTTACTTTCCAACAAATTCTAGAATGGGACTCTTCGCTTGAAGTGATTTCCTCATAGAGTATAAATAGAGCGAGGAAAACATTAGCGTTTAAATTTGTTTACCCGTTTGAAAATAACAAAGGCATTCAATATAATATACGCTCGAGCTCGTACTAACAGCTATACAATGGTTTCCATTCGTAACCGACTTCTGTCAAAGAAAAATAGGTTGACGGAAAATTGAGCGTGCATTATGTCACAATAGACCACTAAAGTAAACAGAGAAAACATGTACATAGTTCGTGATGTTTGTTCTTCTTGAATTTTTTCACTGCAAAGGTGAAAGTCCAATGCTACAAGAAAAAGAATAAAATATGTTGACTTTGAGCTGACGTAACGTGGACGCGAAGGAATGCTGTTTCATGTCAAACTTTTTGTTGAAAGCAAAGGCGGGTGCTGACGAAACCGACCGGCAAAATTTTCCACTTTGAGTTTTCATTCATATTTTGTTCTGGCATTAAATTCCGTTTCTTTATAGACAGGTTTATTGATCTAGCTTTGGCTCTCTCTCTTTAGGCGATTTGATTACGCGCTGCATGAAGACATTCTATATATCTGGAATAAATCATGATCAAAGGTTCTGAGATGACAGTGAAATGTACAAAGAATTCAATTATCGAATCAAAACTGTGAACTTTCAACGCCAAAACTAATTAAAGCTATGACACAGGAAATTGTCTTTAAATTGTGGTCACGTTTCAATGTTGCAGAGGCAAACTTTTAGATTCTAAAACGTGCTGGAAAGACAATCTGTAATCTTCTACAAGAAAGATTAATGTAAGGATATTGTATGTTAACGTCAGTGAATAAAGATTACAAGTGATCATCGATCAGAACTGGAGGTCGTGAACTTCTCGGAAAAAACATTGCGCAAGTATTAAGCAAACTCAAAAGAAAAGTTATCAGTTGTGTTATATTTTCACTGGGAAATTTGTGTGATAAAGATTGTTGTAAAGATAATCTACTCAAGCATGACACTTGCCTATGTTTTGGTTGCCGATAACATTTCCATTCTTATTGCACTGAATCAATTGAATTACTGAATTTTTAATACGAAGCACCTTAAATGATATTTACTGTATCCTACAACACAGCCAACAGCCAAAGAAAAACCAACAACCACTGCTCCAATAACCACATCGGAATCAACAACAACAGAGACGGCAACAGCTATTGCTACACCAACAACCACCGCACCAACAACTACAGCTTTTGAGTCTCGCGCGAATATTTTTGGGTAATGCAAGAAAACGCGCCCTTGGTGTTATGATAGTACATACTACGCGGCTCTGAAAGCAAGTGGTGTAAAGTACGACAAAGGGTCCTCACCTGTATAAATAGGTTCACTTACCTTTTATTTTATTTATCTTCTTCAAAACCATGTTTTTTCTCCTTCCTCACGGAAGTTCACCATTTATTGTGCAGAACTACCGCAAAAACGAAGTGCAGCGTTCTCCTTTTCAATAGGGGAAATTTTGAATCTCTCTAGAATACAGTTCATCGATATTTAATTTAGACTTGTCCGCAGCTTACCAAAAGTTTAACAGGAATGGAAGAAGTGATGGGCCAACAGATGGAAGGGGTAAATTTTGGATCAAAACAACAACTCTCAAATGACTCTCGGCCATTTTACGACTTAAAAACGGACATGGATTTAAGAAATCCTTGTCCGCACCAAAATCCATGTGGTTTTTGGTGTGGTGAATGAAAAACCAGTTCGTTATTTAGGCTGTAGGAGTTTTCCTACCTGTCATTTGAAGGCGAACTCAGTCAGAAAAGCTATGATAATGAGGGTCGACCCTTCAAGGTCTGCACGGACACTGTTTATATTCTCGATCAAACTGTACTGAAATGACTACCAAGTGCCCATTCGACAGCTCGACGATCCTGAGTATATGCGAAGAGGCGTTCGAGGTCGCCAAGCAGAAGTGTTTTTTGCAAAAGACATGTACTTTTCAAGTATGGCATATTCTATCACTTCTCGACTATGATACTAGCCAGTGCCGACCGAACTTTTGCAACAGCTAATGAAACTGAACCGTTATCTAGCCAAAGACTAACAGCTGTTCAGGCGACAACAGCGAAAACTCAAACTTTGCCACGACAACTAAAGCATCAACCACACCCGGTCCAAAAATCCTAAGAAACTACAAATACCTCTGCAACTCCCTTTTAGAGGCCACAGGCCAAATTCCCCACCCCCCAACCCCCTTAGATATAAAACGCTTACTTAGACTTGTATGGGCGAAGTATGGATAAAGTATGGACGAAGTATGGGCGGGATGATGCGCCTATTTGTCCTATTTTAAATGTTACGCAATGTCGTCATGTTACGCAACGACGCTATGAAGCGTCAAATACTGCATTGTTGAACATTTATAGCCGTCAGGGTCATTTACAGTTATCTTGGGAGCGAGGGCAAAAACAGAAAAAGTTTATGATTTTTCTCAGGAAAAGAAAACGAAACAGAACAATGTTAATCGAATGTCTAACCTTTTATAAAATGTCATCAGGTGATGAAGAGCCCACATCAAAGGAACAGACAGAGCGTCCAATCACAACCAAGGATGCCAAGCGGACCACAGCACCAACAGAACTCCCTGGCACAACCAAAGAAAAGGACGTAACCACAAGAAAGAAACCAACAGAACCTCCGACCCCATCCAAGGGAACTGAGCTGCAACCCAATCTGATACCAACAACTCCTCAGGAAACAACGGTGAAAACTGAGCCTTCTTCTACTACTACTGAAACAAAATCCAGTCTAAAATTCTCACCTACTACTGCAGCTCCCACCTCAGAGGCAACGACTCAAACCACGACACTTCCTAAAAGAACGCCGGATACTACCACAGCGCAACCAACAACCACAGAAAAACCAACAACTACTGCTCCACCAACCACAGCACAACCAACAAACACAGAAAAACCATCAAATTCTGCTCCAAAAACCACAGCAGAAACATCAAGGACAAAAAACCCGACGGCTATCACATTATTATTACCACCAACGCCCTAACAACCACCGCACCAACAACCACTGCACAACCCAAAACCAAAGAAAAACTAACAACCACTGCTCCGGCAACCACAACACAACCAACAACCACAGAAAAACCAACAACTACTGCTTCACCAACAGTCACTACTCCAGCAACAACAGCACAACCAACAACCACAAAAAAACCATCAACTTCTGCTCCACCAACAACCGCCGCACCAACAACCACCGCTCCAACTACCACCGCACCAACAACCACTGCACCCACAATCACCGCACCAACAACCACCGCACAACCCAAAACCAAAGAAAAACCAACAACCACTGCTACGGCAACCGCAGCACAACCAAAAACCACAGAAAAACCATCAACTACTGCTCCACCAACAACCACTCCTCCGGCAACCATAGCACAGCCAACAACCACAAAAAAACCATCAACTACTGCTCCATCAACAACCATCGCACCAACAACGACAGCACAACCCACAACCACATAAAAACCAACTACTGCTCCACCAACAACCACTGCTCTGGCAACCACAGCACAACCAACAACCACAGAAAAACCAAATACTGCTCCACCAACAACAATTGCTCCAACAACTAAGACAACCACTTAAGAAGGAGAGAGAAGTCGGGTGACAACGAACGAGCGATTTCTTTTTTTTTTTTTTTTTTTTGGATACTTACTTATTCTTCTCCTTGTAGAGTGGTTGCTTTGTTTTGTGTTGTTCTTTTTTAATCTGAGATTCATTTAAGTCGTCAAAGTTCTTCGTACCCACAACCTCGAACGTTTTAAATTAGTACTCTCGGGTTTGCATAAACTTTCTCGAACTCTCCTAACCCTTTTCGTGTTTAAATGAAGCTACGTAAACACGGGAAAAGGGCTATATTGATCAGCGTCAGTATTTTTTGGCGCGGTATTGAAAAATCACTAAGTGCCAGGGAGACTTCGTTTCTGCAAATGCCTTTTGGTAAACATAGCTGCATAATACTAATGTATAATTGTATGTAGAACTTTCCGCAGCCATATAGCCGAGATTTAATTTAGTAACACTGCACCGTACAGATAACAATAAAGATGGAGAAAATAAACACACATTTAATAAAGCATTTTACCCTACGAAAAGCGCAGGAAGTGGCGTTTCCGAGGCCCTTAATTTGAAAAATTTTTGGGAGAGCATGCTCCCAAAATCCCCGAGTTTGGAGCGCTGCTCAAAATTTTCTACTCGTTCGGACACTTTAAAAATCTCACGTTACGCTCCTGCGCTTTCAGAGATGATTTTGAGGAAATCCGGAAAAATTGAACGATGCGATAACCAGCCGAATGGTTATGCTAAACGTTAAAAAAAAATAATTAAGGTTTAACAATTCATCGATAACGGTGTATTTCATAATTTCGTTCGTCTATTGGCGTTTAAGCATTTCATTCGTGGAAGCCACTAAGTTTGTGAGATGTGACATATTATTACTATTACAATGACCACAACGAGATTTGTGAATGTTAGAATTCCCCGCGATGAATATGCAATTATTGAAACTAGAAGCCACTCGAGCCCTCATCAAGTCTTAAAATCAGCGAGGATGGATATCATGTTACGAAAGATCGATTCTTTTCAGGAAGCTGCGATTGTTTTCACAAAAGATATCTTAGGTGCAATTTTCGAGTGTGGCAATTACTGCTATTGCTATTTGCAATACTCGTCATCATGGGCGGAAAAGCAGTTTTAGCTGCAATCTTTGGTCCCGAGGAAGTTACTCTTGGAAGTTATAGAGGTATATGAAATTTAATATTTCATTTAAAGATGAGTGATTTTTTCTAGGGCGCGATGTGTAGCCGCACAATTATGTATTGTGGAACTAAGCAGTAAGTTTAAAATTTCGCTGTGCCATTTGGAGGCCTAAATTCAAGATCCACCCTTTTTGCGACTCAGGTATTTCAAATTATATTATTTCCCCTGTTTGCCACAGGTGAAGCCTGCCTTCGGCACAGATCCTAATCCGACTCTATTCTTTTACTAGGAACAATCAATTTTTTTTTTTATAATAAACGTAAAATACGTCATGGTGTTCGACATTTTTATCATATTTTTCATCAAAGGAACTTCCCTGGATGAAATCTCCCGAGTTGTTCTCAATTTTATGGCCTACAGACACACTTCAGCCACTATGTTACTCAATCAGACGTAAATTTCGTTTTCCTCATGATGTATGTATGGTTAGGGTTAGGGGTTTTTTTTTTCAAGTAAATGAGCCTCGACAGGTCACCAGGGTTCGACATCACATCACAAAATGTAAATGCATACGTGGTAATAATGAGGGTATGGTGAGTGTTCACAGAAGATTTAGCTCAATTTTTCTGATGAAAGCGATGTAACAGTTGGCAGAAATTCCTATGTGGACGAGTAACAATAAAGTATGAGAATAAGGTCGAATGAAAACAGCGCGGGAGATAAGTACAAGTTAGAGTTTTTTTTTCTCCTGTGTTCCTCTGATTTAAAAATAAAAAAATGGCACCTATAATTTCCACCAAGAAAAATACTGAGCACTTGCCAAAATCAAAATTATCACCTGAAAATTGTGTGCGTGCACATGCTTGATAGTATACCAAAACATATATCATGATTTCTTTGATATTTGTTTGCTTGTTGTTGTTGTAATTTTTTTAACGTTATTATTATCGGTATCTGTTTAAATTATCTTTATTTAGTTCCAGTCGAAAATCGTCCTAGGAGTATTGATGCCATGTTCTCCGGTTACGAGGATTAGTAACACTTTTCCTCGAAATGCAGCCTTTTCTGAATGAGAGCAGTCATCGTTATTTCCATAGCAAAAGATTTTTACCTCGAAGAGGTCCCGATTTTCGAGATTTTGCACTTTCAAAGAAAAGTGTATTGTACTCACCAACAGAAGAGTGAGCTAGTAAGGTTTTCTTGCTTCCCAAACAATATATTAAATAAGATTTACCTAAGAAAAAGTCCACTTGCCGCAGCCCTATCAACTACGCCGATTTTAGATGCCGAGTGCCATTCAAATTACTCACAAACCATTCAAGAGGCTGTTTTTGTGTCAGTTTTAACACAAAAATAGAATGTCAAAGGCACCGTGATTGATTAATTTTGAGGGCTTCGAAATTAATCAAGTCCTCCATGAAAAGCTAGTGTCAAAGAGATTAAGTCAGCAAACAATGTCTGATGTACGCTCTACATGCATACACGTACATCTATTATGTGACCGGAGCTGGTTGTGCGTGAAAACGCCTTGACCATGAAAGTTCTTCAAATGTGGTCTGTTTAAAAGCATAATCTCCCTAAGAGGCTCTTGTTTCATAAGCTTTCCATAAACGTGAGGTGTTGCAGGACTGGTGATGATTCCAACTTAGCTTGCACAGGGTACAGCGGGTATTAAGACAATTATATTAGAAAATCAAGACCTCGAGATAGTTTCGAAACCCCTAGACGGAATAAATGGTCAAGAAAATAACAACAACAACAAAAAGGCAAAATAAACAAAACCAAGAAAAAACGTAAAAAAAAGCTTAGATATGCGAGACCCTTACTAACCACCTAGCAACTTTGTTTGAACTTGTGACAACTGCTATTTAAACAAAGTCTGTGCAACTTGGCTTTCAGGTTAAACAACACCTTGAATGAACTTTCCTTGCGTGATCTCTCATGTTAGGTGTTAATTTGTTGATACCTTAACTTTGAAGTAGAACGTCGCAGATAGTGCGTAATGACTTTTAGGAAACTAAATCGCTTACAGAAAGTTTAGATGATAAAACCCTTCAATCATAAAGTTAATATCATTTTACTTTCCGACAAATTCTAGAATGGGACTCTTCACTTGAAGTGATTTACTCATAGAGTGAGAAAAACATTCAACATTTAGATTTGTTGAAAAATGACAAAGGCACTCGATGTACGCTCGAGCTCGTACTAACAGCTTTCCAATGGTTTCCATTTGTAACATGACTTCTGTTAAAGAAATATTGGTCGACGGAAAATTAAGTGTGCATTATATCACAGTAGACCACTAAGGCAAACAGAGAGAACAGGTACATAGTTCGTGATGTTTATTCTTTCATGAATTTTTTCACCGCAAAAGTGGAAGTCCAATGCTACAAGAAAAATAATAAAATATGTTGACTTTGAGCTGACGTAACGTGGACGCGAAGGAATGCTGTTTCATGTCAAACTTTTTGTTGAAAGCAGAGGCGGGTGTAAAAAATTTACTTTGAGTTTTCATTCATATTTTGTTCTGGCATTAATTCCCTTTCTTTACAGACAGGTTTACTGATCTAGCTTTGGCTCTTTCTCTTTAGGCGATTTGATTACCCGCCGCATGAAGACATTCTATGTATCTGAAATAAATCATGATCAAATGATCAGAGATGACAGTGAAATGTACAAAGAATTCAATTATCGAATCAAAAATGTGAACTTTCAACATCAAAACTAATTAAAGCTATGACACAGGAAATCAGTTGTCTTTAAATTGTGGTCACGTTTCAATGTTGCAGTGGCAAACTGTTCTATTCTAAAACGTGCTGGCTAAAACTGTAGATGATGGGTTATATGATGATTTAGATGATGATTTAATGTAAGGATATTGCATGTTAGCGTAAAGATTACAAGTGTGCATCGATTAGAACTGGAGGTCGTGAACTTCTCCGAAAAAAAACATTGCGCAAGTATTAAGCAAACTCAAAAGAAAAGTTGTCAATTGTATTGTATTTTCACTGGGAAATTCGTATTTCATAACGATTTCGTTTCCGGTAAATTTAGTGTGATGAAGATAGTTGTAAAGATAATCTACTCAAGCATGATAATTGCCTATGTTTTGTTTGCCGATGATATTTCCATTCTTATTGCACTGAATCACAAGAAACGGAATGAATTTTGTGAATTTGAATTTTTAATACGAAGCACCTTAAATAATATATACTGTATCCTACAGCATAGCCAACAACAGAACAACCAACAAATACTGCTCCACCAACAAACACTGCTCCAACAACCACATTGGAATCAACAACAACAGAAAACGCAACAGCTATTGCTACACTAACAACCACCGCACCAACAACTACAGCTTTTGAGTCTCGCGCAAATATTTTTGGGTAATGCAAGAAAACGCGCCCTCGGTGTTCTGATAGTACATACTACGCAGCTCTGAAAGCAATTAGTGTAAAGTACGGCAAAGGGTACTCACCTGTTAAATAGGTTCACTTACCTTTTTTTTATTTATCTTCTCCTTCAAAACCATGTTTTTCCTCCTTTCTCACGGAAGTTCACCATTTATTGTGCAGAACTACTGTAAAGAGTTTTCCTTTTAAAAAGTGGAAATTTTTAATCACTCCCGAATACAGTTCATCGATATTTAATTTAGACTTGTCCGCAGCTTACCAAAAATTTAACAGGAATAGAAGAAGTGATGGACCAATAGATGGAAGGGGTAAATTTTGGATCAAAACTACAACTCTCAAATGACTCTCGGCCATTTTACGACTTAAAAACGGACATGGATTTAAGAAATCCTTGTCCGCACCAAAATCCATGTAGTTTTTGGTGCGGTGAATGAAAAACAGCTACGTTATTTAGGCTGTAAGGGGGTTTTCCTACCTGTCATTTGAAGGCGAACTCAGTCAGAAAAGCTATGATAATGAGGGTCGACCCTTCAAGGTCTGCACGGACGCTGTTTATATTCGTGATCAAACTGCACTGAAATGGCTTCCAAGTGCACATTCGACAGCTCGACGATCCTGAGTATATGCGAAGAGGGGTTCGAGGTCGCCAAGCAAAAGTGTCTTTTGTAAAAGACATGTACTTTTGAAGTATGGCATATTCTATCATTTCTCGACTATGATACCAGCAAATACCGACCAAACTCTTGCAACAGCTAAGGAAACTGAACCGTTATCTAGCCAAAGACTAACAGCTGTTCAGGCGACAACAGCGAAAACTCAAACTTTGCCACGACAACTAAATCATCAACTACACCCGGTCCAAGAACAATCATAAGAAATTACAAATACCACCGCAACTCCCCTTCAGAGGCCACAGGCTAAATCCCCCCACCCCTCCCCCCCCCCCCCTTAGATTTAAAAATACTTAGACTAGTATGGGCGAAGTATGGACGAAGTATGGGCGGGATGATGCACCTATTTGTCCTATTTTAAATGTTACGCAATGTCGTCATGTTACGCAACGACGCTATGAAGCGTCAAATACTGCATTGTTGAACATTTATAGCCGTCAGGGTCATTTACAGTTATCTTGGGAGCGAGGGCAAAAACAGAAAAGTTTATGATTTTTCTCAGAAAAAGAAAACGAAACAGAACAATGTTAATCGAATGTCTAACTTTTATAAAATGTCATCAGGTGATGAAGAGCCCACATCAAAGGAACAGAAAGAGCGTCCAATCACAACCAAGGATGCCAAGCGGACAACAGCACCAACAGAACCTCCTGGCACAACCAAAGAAGAGGACGTAACCACAAAAAAGAAACCGACAGAACCTCCGACCCCATCCAAGGGAACTGAGCCGCAACCCAGTCAGAAACCAACAACTCCTCAAGAAACAACAGTGAAAACTGAGCCTTCTTCTACTACTGCTGAAACAAAAGCCAGTGTAAAATTCTCATCTACCACTGCAGCTCCCAACTCAGAGGCAACGACTCAAACCACAGCACAACCATCAAGCACACAAAAACCAACGACTACCGCATTACCGACAACTGCTGCTCTTACTGCATCAACTGCTAAGCCAACAACGGCAGCACCGACTACGGGCCCTCAAAGAAATATCTTAGAGTGCGATACAGCCATAGTTGGCGCAGGTGAGAACTGGATACCACCGTTTGGCGTCAAGTTCTGCAAGTGATCGTTACTCTTGAGTATCTTAAACGTGTAGTGTTCAAGTCTCTTTTTTTTTCACGTTTTCAGATAGCTTATTGATATTGTCAGAGAAAGTCAGACATTGATCACGTCGTGATGAAAAATAAAAAAATGGCAGAAAGTTTAATCTGTACATATTGGTCACAACTGGGTTTCAGGATAACACAAAAAACGATGTGGCGGTGTGCATATTCCTTTTTATAAAAGCTCCTCAGAGGAAATGTAATTGAGTGGCCATTCATTTGAAAAGCGGCACTTTAGAAGCACGAGTAATTCTTTTGATAATCTCTTCAATTTTTCTTAGTCTATTTTCTTAATTTATAGGTGCGGGTGGCTTATTGGTGGCATATTCACTTTTTGATAAGACGAATGAAACAAGCGTCTGCGTCTTCGACACAGAGGACAGCGTTGAAAACATTTATGACCATGTTTTTCCCCAAGTACCGGATGTTGTAGTTGGTAAGTTTAACATAACACCAAGAGTCAGGCTGTATCTATGTAGCAATCAATAGCTATCGTTGAATTAAGGAATAAAGAGCTATTTTGCATCGTTTACGCGCTCCATCAACGTATGAAGACAACGGTTCCTTTTTTATCTTTTTTATTTTACTTTTTTTTTTTTTTTCAGGCTTAGGACAGTGGGACATTTCCGATGACAACTATGCAGAACTGTAAGCATCAATTTATCTAAAACGTATTGCTCAGTTGGTAGTCAAAAGATATGAATCGTGACAGTTTTTTTGAAATGCTCGAAGCCACCTAAGAATTGTTGAGAGTACAAAACTGAATGTGTCGTGATAAGTGAGCCATTGCATAATATTTCCTTAAGATTGAATGCTGACAATGAAATATGTGGATGTCTTATAAGGATACCCAAACATAGATGAGCTACAGAAAAGAAATGATTCTCACAGATGAACTGCGGCCTGGAATGATTTGTCTTACTTAGGCCTCTAAGGGATTAGAACTCATTCCCTGCTGATACTAATTTGGCGCCATTGCTAACTGAGCAACATCTTGAGAGAGAGGCAATTTTCGTTACTTGCGTATCGTGCTGATTAAAATTATTGAAAGATTATGACAGAATGAAAACTACGAACAAATTGTGAAGTAGGCACAAATTTGAAGGAAAAGAGTACAATTTAATTAATATCTGTTTTCTTTTTCAGGGAACTTTTATATCATTTATTCGACGGCAATGATGTCATGTGGGTACCAAAAACTAAGCGTGTTGAAGCTCGTGGACAGGTTGCTAATAGCTTTGATGATCTGAAGTTAAAGGCATTTCCAACTTTACGGGACCGTGAGCCACTCAACAATAAAACACTCAGGGAAACTGCACATTTCATCTTTAGTAATCAGAGGAATTTCACACAGTTTTCAACCGCGGAGACTTTCCTTTCGTACGAACTGTCCCCGGAGGGAACCAAGCTTATGGCAGAAAATTTCGGATTCAAGGGTGACTGCTACATTCAATCCATAAATCCAATGAGTTATAGAACTTATCCTGAGAAAGAATATTATGTTAGCTCCCTATCATCAGAGACGAGAAGTCCTCCTAATTCCACAGGAATGTCCGAAATTGCAGCAGAGCTCCCTGAAAAAGTGGAAAGTGGAGGCGGTAAAATTTATCGTAAAGAGACAGTTGCCTCGATCAACAAAGAAGGAGATAAATTTCTTCTTCAAACTACGAAATTAACTGTGAAGACCAATAAAACAGTTATCACCGTTGGACCAGCTGCTCTGAAAAAGATTGAAGGTGACGTCATTCGAAATATTACAGGTCATCAAATATTTGAATCAATTGTTGGTGTGCCTGCTTTCTATGGGGCAGCGGTATATGATAAGCCATGGTGGAATGATACAACTGCCGCTCAAAAGAACAACAGCTTGCAGCCTTTGGAGAAGTTCATATCCAGCAGTGACTGCCTGGGAATAACCATGCCTTACAAGTTAGTACTCATAAATCGTCACAAACTTCCATAAAATTTCAAAATAATGGGTCGGTCAATTCGAAGCTTCAATATTTCCACGGTGAATCCTCCCCTGCCCCCTCCCTCCCGGGTACCAAGTATTTGTTGAACTATTTAAGAATGTTTGATTCAAATTTTCGCCCCCTTAGGCTAAAATTGCGTTCAAATGCCCCACACAATGCCTCACACAATTTTTCATTGAACGATTCTTTGTGTGATCAACGAATGTTGCAGAATTTAGCAGTCATGTACGTAGTTTTTTGTGCCGCTGTTGGATATTTCTCTTTTAAGCATCATTCTGTGATGCGAGAGTATTCCTGTCAACCATTCGCTCACGAAAGCGAACTCTTTACCTCTAAACTCCCCCATATTTAAAATCAAAACAAGTGTTACACGGATTCAAACTACACACCCTACTCAGGCAAGGTTCGAATTCCCCCCCTCTGGGTTGTGAACGACAGTCAAATTTCCCTCGGTTGCCCCGGAAGATGTTGAAACATCGGTGCATAATTTCCCTCTGCGTTAAATAGCTCACTTCTACAATGTTCTCCAGTATATCTTATGGACAAACAATTTTAATCCCACTTGTGAAGTAGCATCAATTTTTTCCCATTTGTATAGAAAATTAGGAAATGAAGCAAAGTCAGCCACGTGATGTTTTTTGACAAATCGCGCTTGTGCCAAAATAATCAAGGAACTACATTGTATTATTGTAACGTATGACTCAAAAGCCTGCTCCTGTTCCTTATTTTTATGATAGAGATGATGGAACCAGCAGAAGAGTTGTGTTACACTTAATAGCCAATAACGGAGGATGCAGCGATAAGTGGGGGAAACTTTTGGAGATTTCTAAATCCAATGATGTTATCGACAAAGAACTGAAACGCGCTCTGAAGTACAAGTTTCAATGTGATATTCCCGATCCTTTGGAGACTATTTACAAATACTGGAAGGAAGGGTTTTGGTAAGTGCAACGTTGAAAAAATAGAAAAAAAAAGTATAGCAATCGTTTCTTATTGCTTTTTTATGAAAAACCTACTTCAATTTTTTCCGCTCGATTCAAAATTTCTGTTCCCTTTTTTTCGTCAATAGAAATGATATGCATCATTTCGGCTCAAAATCCATGCTCCAAGTTTACGGATTTGTACACTACATATTTATCACAAAGATTTCTGAGATCATATCTTCTTCTTCCGTATAGCCTTCCTTATTGATATCTGCTGAACGCAATGAGTGTGGATGTGGACGAACGAGCGGCCCTCGATTTTCGCCCGGAGTCGTTCCGTTCAGCGGATATTTACTAGGGAGCTGTTGAGAAGGAGAGAGAGATCCGTTTTCAATGAGCGAGTGCCAACTTTGCTCAATTTGGACAGGTTCAATTCTACGCCTTTTTTCTGTTTGTTTGTTTGTTTTTTTGTTGATGAACAGCTGTGATCGTTAGATTTTCATTATTCAATGTCTTAGGTTTTTTCAGAAGCCTGGGGCCAACTTTAGCTCCACGTACGAGCATCCGGCAATGGGCGAAACGGCTGCTAACAGGACAAGATGTCTTCTTAGTGAACAGAGCGTATTACAATTTCGGTGGATATCTGGAATACGCCATACGATCTGCTTTTGAGGCCGTAAAAGAGGGTTGGAATTCTGAGCTTCCGTTCTATGTATAAAGCTGCCGAATACTTGGATTTTATGGTCTATGGTGTCTGGCATGAAACATTATAGTTCTGTAAAATATGCTAAGATTATGACTTAAGAGCTGTAAATGAGTGAAAATTACGCTATTTTTCCATCAGAATCTTGTGAATTAAGACATAAAGACACCAGTAAGAAAATAGAATGAGAAAAGTGATCTGAGTAGCACGATTAGAAGTATTTGTTTAGGTGACATTAGGTCATAGAGTTTGTTAAAAAATATCTATTTTTATTTTCTGGCACATGCTAAACTTGTAATTCAAATAATATACAGATAGCTTCAACTCAGCATTGTAAATAGTGATAAAATTTTCATTCTCATATATCTCGTTTGAATTAGACTTCTTTGTTGACGTCAATGATAATCATTGGATTTTTTCTCGAATATTTTCATTAAGGTATTTTATGTGGCTTTGTCGAGTGTCAGCGGGCATAGAGAACAATCAGTGTGATCTCCATGCATTTATAAAGAGGTGTAAAACTAATTCGTTTATTAGGGAAAGAAGAACATCGTTTTATAGTGTAACTGATAGATTTAAATAGTTAATAAAGTATTCAAATTCGTTACCTGTCCCACAAGGGTCTTGAAAGTGTGTATGTTTGTATTTTAAAAAGCTCTTGTCTCGAAGGCGGCTTAAGTAGCGTTCATGTTCGGTTTCGCTCGCGGAAGAGTGACCATGTTGAGAGAAAGTTCTCTTTTATTCAATCGTTACTGAGCTAGGTTTTTTTGCTTACTTATCTATGTTTCTCCTTGTCGAGTGTTCGTTTTGTTTTGGTTTGTTTTTTACTCTGTGACCCATCAAGTTCTAATGACGTACCGGCTGCTTCGAACCTTTTAAAGTTATTACTCTCAGGTTTACAAAACTTTCTCGAATTCTCCTAACTTCCTTGGTGTTCAAATGCAGCAATGTAACCACAGACTAAGTCCACTATTGCCCAGTTATACGTTTTAGTGTGAAGTATCGCTAATTATTCATATTTAAAGAAGGTATCCGATTAGATCGCACCGTGGTTAGACCGCTCCCAGTTAGATCACTCCAACCAAATGTTAGATCGCTCCACTCAAAAGTTAGATCGCTCCATCAAATAAGTTACTTCGCTACCAACAAAAGTTACTTCGCTCCATGTTGTAAAATGAAGTATTACTTACCAATGATCTTTAAAGTTTATAGGTGATGATGCGTCTTGCAACGATTCGAGTATGTCGTATTCAGATTAGCCCCCGAGCTACCGTGAGACTCACGAAAATAAATTCAGCCTTGTGCTCTCACGCTCAAACTTTTAATTCTCATGATCACACATTTAAGGTTTCTGATTTAAACTATTGATTGTGAGACAGCAAACTGCTCCAGCCGCCTTCTGCTCCGTAATACCGGCGGTGATTCCTGCGAACCGTTGTCGCCATGCTTAGTTTAGGGAGGGGGAAGGGGTATAACAAGATAATTTGGTTTTATCAGCTGAGTTGAGAGTGTAAATAGTTTCTAAAGCTGACGTTTAGAGCGTTAGCCCTTCATTATAAGGAAATGTCATCTCAAGAAAACTTTTAAAGGTATCCTATTTTCATTATCAACTCAGTTGATAAAACAAATCAACATTTTACTGTTTATTTTCAGAATAGACTTCCTTCAAAATGGCATCTTAAGGTAACAAGGCATAAGTCACAAACTTGTACCCATGGTCTGACTGGTTCTTAACGCATGTGCATAGCATAAAATTTATGTCACTGGCTTTAAATCATATTGAAAAACTATTAATGGAATCTCGAGTCCAGGGCCATTTTGGCTCCTTGTCAGCGAGCGGTATGGTCGCCCAATAATGACCTCTGGGATAATCGAATTTCTATCCTAGAAATCGTAGGATTCCAGTTTTAACTGCACAATTATTGCTTCCGGTTGACTTCTGCGCGTGCTCAAAATAGAGCACACGGTCCGTTACGCCAGCGGAAGAAGAAAAGAACGTAAATTACCTTTGTGTACGACTCATTATAACTAATCGAAATGTAATTTTTAAACTAGAAGAAAATACCTGGATTTTTTCCGGTGCATCTTCAAGTGCTCTTGGAAGTTTGGAAGTGAAAAAAAAGGAATAAGTGATGGCCTTTTACGAAGCTTTTACACTGTTTTCAGGTTCCCGCGCGAGGTGAGTCGATTGCAAGCTAGTCAGTTAGTGATGATGGACTTTGAGCAAGCATGGTTGCAGCAGTTTCATCTACTTTGAGATCATTGGACTCAGACGAAATGAAAAAGGGACAACGGCAAACCCCAGAAGCGATTGGTTTAGATTGCAGAAAAGTCCTCCTGCCTCTACTCCTGATCCAAAAGCTGGTGATTGTACAGGTGACTGCACTTGGACCGGGATGACTACAAAACAAAGAAAAACAGCAATGTTTTGAAACTCTTATAACAACACATTTATTTGCCCGTAACATACGACGTATCTTAGACAACTTTTCTAACTTTTCCTTGATCTACTTAACAATGAAAACATGTTAAACAAGTTTCTTTTGACACTGCTTTGATATTTTCCTGTCATTTTAATGTACTTTCTTATTATTGCAGGTGAGAATAAAATTGTTTTACAACTATTGTACTATTTACTTGTTCCAAATAACTTTAGGAAGCGAAAATAAAAGTTGTTACTTGATGTGTTATATTTTGCAAGTTTTTGAGACTATTACTTGACCTTGAGTTTACTGAAAACGCGTGCATTTGAATCAAATGTCCACTTCCCTCTTAAAGATCAAGAGAAAAAAAAGGAAGCAATAATATAATTTGAACCTTGGAAACATCACACGCTTTGAGTTTGCTCTAGCTTCTTTCTTTTGCATGCTTCAGTTTGATAAACCAAGCTAGGGGTTGATTGTTTTTTTTTTACGAAGAAAAAAAAACATAATTATGGAAGGTTCACACCTTGCAATTTATAAGCTTTTGATGTGTCAAGGTTAATTATATCATTGCTTCGCTAATAAGAAAGATAAACCAAAATTTTTTCTTTCAGTCTGTGACAAAGTTTAGCTCAATTCTTATTTTTTAGATATTGCTTATAGTTACTTCAATGATAGGCGCTACTCACCTCACGATGGGAGTGTTCAATACTAAGAATGATAGTAATGAGTTTTTGGACAAGGTTCAGCTCCCAGCATTGGGTATTCATTGCATAACCATATATCACACAAAATGGAAATACTTGACTTCCATCTTCTTGTACAACAGTACACTCACAGTGGCCATGAAATCAAGCAAGTCAGGAGCTCAACCTAACACTTCTTTAAGAACCTGCTCCTACTGAAATCTTCAAGGGAAGACTTGGTACTATTCCTAATTACATGTAAGACATAAAAGCCACCAGTTCCAAGTTTCTGTACACATAGACTTCTGCACTGTTCATCAATCTCGTCGAAACAGATATTTGGCACATGCTTTGACAATACAAGTAGGTGGCAACATAATAAGTTTTGCTTTTGCAGCTGGAAGGCTTGCCTGCAATGCAGCTCATAGTGTATATACTTCATCCTTTCTTAATTCAGTATTTGCATTTTCTTTCAACTAACTATAAACAGAATTGAACCCCGCCACACCTCACTCGCATGACACCATCAACAAACGAGACAGTGAATCTAAAAAGTGGGCTGAGAAGGG
The DNA here is from genome assembly GCF_036669915.1 of Pocillopora verrucosa. Taxonomy (NCBI): domain Eukaryota; kingdom Metazoa; phylum Cnidaria; class Anthozoa; order Scleractinia; family Pocilloporidae; genus Pocillopora; species Pocillopora verrucosa. The sequence goes on along the minus strand of NC_089323.1, from coordinate 12,289,378 downwards.
CTTTGGATAGCGACAGACCTTCAGATTTCTGTTTTTTTAAGAGCAGAACCCTTCCCTTTGCGATTTCCTTACATATTTAGGCTTCTCAATTTCTACTTTGATACTGGATACTATGCTATTCTGATGTCGAACTCTTTTACACTAATACATTTCCGTACGCTCGCACGGCCTCTACAATTCCCTCTTTTCCGCTTTTCACTCAAAACAAATTAAAATAATGATTTATTTCTACTTCTACGTCTTTGACAACAACGACAGCAATCCATCGTTCCATGAAGAACAGCTTCCCGCCATGGAAAATGACCTTTCATTCCTTATCACAAGTTTCTAGGCTTGGTCACACGAGGAACAGCATGGTTCAAAATACCCCGTAGTGAAAATTTTAAGTTCAAACAAAACAAATTATTGTCCCTGCACCCCTGCGTTTTTAGGGATGATTTTGAGGAAATTCAGAAAAATTGAACGATGCAATAACCAGCCGAACAGTTATGCTAAACGTTGAAAAAATATTAACGGTTTAACAATTCATCGGCGGCGTTACGACAACGACGTATTACATAATTTCGTTCGTCTATTGACATATAAGCATTTCATCACGTGGAAGCCACTAAGTTTGTCAGATGCGTTATTACTAACACAATGAAAACAACGTAAATATCACAATTCCCCGCGATATGCGATTAGTGAAACTAGAAGCAGGGAATTACAAAGGAGTACTGAACTCTTAACACTACGTTTGGTTTCTCGGTTTCATTTCTAGATGGCGTAATTTCATGCTAGTATATTAGGGATTGTTAAAATGAAGTGTATTGCATAGTGCGCTGAGAATTTCACCTCTATAGTGAGATGTTAGAATCGATAGTAAAAAACCGGACAGGAATGGTGTTAATCTTGACAAAACTACCGCCCCTCCCCCGTAAAAATCAACGCCAGAAAATGGTTGGGATTGATGCATTTTGGTACGGCTTACCAAAACCCAGGTTTCTGATCCTTTTTTAGAACCTGAAACCTGAAGACGGGAGTAATATAATGGGGGGGGGGGGGGGGTTGGGAAGAGTTGGGAGGCAGGGGAGGGGGGAAGAAGGGAAGAGAGATGGGAGAACGTGTAACGGGAAGTGGGTCGCAGTGACTCTCTGTCTCCCTCCCTCCCCACCCCCCACTGGTTACCGAACCCAGTTAAATTAAGGAAATTAGCACAAAATTCCTCTACAGCATCGCAATTTTGCAGTCGCAAAAATTTGTAGATCCGGAAACTTCCATCGAAAATCCCTAATCCAACATATCCATTTGCGACCCAAGATGATGCCTATTTGGAGGACTAGGATGTACAACTGCCATTTAATGTCTATATCTGAAAAATTATCATCAGAAAGCTTAAGCGACCTTTATACTGGAATCTTCCAACCAGGCCCGTTTGAGAGAACAACAAATACTTGAAAAATAGTCATTAGAAGGAGTAGTTTGAGAAACGAGAAGCGAGAAAATTATCAATATCATAATTATCTTCGTAGAAAAGGTTGTGGTTATTCATCGTGCTGAATAACAATAAAAACTAAGTTTTTCGTTTGTCTCACGATTTAGTCACGTGCATCACACGTGACTACATCGTGAGACAAACGAAAAACTTAGCTTTTAATATCATAATTATCATTATTATTTTTTCAATGCACTGGTAGATTTAATAAATACCATAGCTACGAAATATATCTGATTGATAAGAGGGACGGAAAATAAAGGAAAATTATTTAAAACGAGATTCTTCCCACCAGGAAACCTAGGCAGCCAGAATTAGTGAGGATATCAAAGATGTGAAATTAAGGAGCGAACACCCTAAGTTCCGAGAGGAGAGGGCGAACACTAAGGATAAACCTTTGGCTCCTTATCATAGCATGAGGTCTGTCTTTTCCATATCATTCGCACGTGACAAACGCAATCAAAAGAGTCATCTCAGTAGTCAAAACTTCAAAGTCTGAAGAACGTACTGTTAAGATTATTGCTCAAACTGCTCGAAATGTCTGCTGAACATCTACGGCCACTCGAACCTTCATTTACTCTTACAATCGACGAGGATGGAGATCATGTTGCGAAAGACCGATTCTCTTCGGCAAGCTGCGATTGTTGTCACAAAAGATATTTTATATGCAATTTTCGAGCTCGAGTGTGGCAACTTTGGTTATTGCTGCTAGCAATACTCGTCATTATTGGCATAATAATAGGTGTAGCTGCAATCTTTGGTTCCGGAAAAGCTACTCTTCAAGAACATTTCAGAGGTATTTAAAATTAAACATCTCATTTAAAGATGAGTGATTTTTTTAGAGTTACGATGTCTGTCCGCACAATCAAGTATTGAAGAAATAAGAAGTTAACGTTAGTTTAAAATTTCGCTGTGCCATTTTGAGGTTTTAATTCAAGATCCACCTTTTCTGAGACTCAGGTAATTAAAATCATATTCTTTAAACGTAAACCTTTTTTCCGACTCGGACCGTTCGAGAAAACAGATGTACTCTCTTTCAGTTCCTCTGAGTTCACTAGGAACACAATCAATCAATTCAAACTGCCAGGTCTTTCAGACGCATCACTATCGTCATCGGACGCCTTGTTCTCTTCGGGAACACGTTCTGGATCAGAATGATATGGTCCTACAGCAGCCACGTATTTCACGGCAAGGTAGAGCTCAATGACGTCACGCAAGATGGCGGCGTTGTTGCTCGAGTTTTAGCTCATTCATTCTGAAAGTAATGATTGAGGTACTGAGGTGAAGCAGATGTTGACGGAAGTTGTCGACCGTGAACGGAAGTTGCATTGGAGACCGTGAACGGAAGTAATCTCGCATGCTACCCCTCCCCACTTAGTGAAAGTCAAAATTAATTTCGATGAAGGTCAGAAACTCACGTGAAAAGAAATAAAATGTTTGTATGTTTTAATAAAATAATAACCCAAATCACATTTCCGAACTTCTAAAAATGCAACTTGAATCGAGAAGCCGAAATTTTTACACCCAGGGGACCCGTAGCGGGTTCATTTCAACACACGCTGTCACCACGCAGAAGAACATCAGAGGCAGCCTTATTGGTAAGCCACGCATTTGCGTTCGTCTTCAGTTGGTATTAAGTAATCATTGCTCCATCATTGTGCTTGTCCACGGGAGCTCTTCAACATACAGTCTTCACATTAATCATAGCGGCCAAGATAGTCTCACTTAAATTTTTTTTTGAGCTCCAATATTTCGGTCCGGACTTAAGGCTCGCTCGAACAAAAACAGCAATACCAATCCCGTCAGTACAAAATGCAGACTGCAGACTGAAGACTGCAGAACGGGTACAAAATGCAGACTGCAGACTGGGTACAAAATGCAGTAGACTTAGAAATTATACCATTTTTTCGTTTGATACGTGGTAATATGTCATCTTACAACTTACCAAGCGTCACGCAATCGCTTCTCCGCGATCATATTTGCACTATTGTGGAATATTCCTTGCCCGCTTCTTGATCACAATCGTTCCTAATATAATTTCAAGCCTTCATATAGCCTCTCACTTTGTGTGCGAGATGTCTGTACAGAATTCACCAAGTTAATAAAAGCAGATGTAGATGTAAATGAGGTGTCACTTGAATATTTATCACGCGCAAGATTAGGGAAATAATTGACAGCTTTGCAATTGCACGTGGTCTATACGTTTCATCTTTTTAACCGATATGTGTAATTTTGTTGACAAAAAATGCGGACTGAGATCAAAACTGTTCCTTCGGATTGATATATTTCAACGTTCAGGGGTTTACACAAACTGATTTTGACTTATGTGTCGTATATTGTTATTGGCTTGCATGAGGAACCAGCGAATTTTTGTAGGGAAAAAGCGAAGCATTGGTTTCGTGACTGGCCATTTGTTTACTTTTCAGGTGGTTGTATCTCTTATCTGTTCGGTGACTACGCAAATATTAATATGTGAAAATCAGACTATATGAAGGCTTGAAATTCTCAAGAAACAGGAAAGGAATATTTCAAAATAGTGCACATGATCGTGAAAGATTAGGGTTGTTAATATTTTGCTGCTAGAGCAACCTTTGATGCCTGATTATGCCCACCCAGCCCACCCTCCGCCCCACAAACACCCACACACTCATCAACAAAAAGGACACTGTCTGCCAGTAACCTCTGCCCCTCCCACCTCCAGCCCACACAACTTTTTTTCCAATTCCCATCATGACGAATGCACAAGTTTTGTTATCACACAACTGCCCAAAAATTAAAAAAAATTTATTCCTTGAAAGTTCACATTAACCGAATTCAATATCAACAAGTCCAAGAAATCAATACAACTTAAGCCATAACATGAATGAGCTGGCTCCAAGATCCCCTTGATTTAGCAATAACGACTGCTAAGAAAGTACCAACAGAACTTTGGCAACAGCTAAAGAAACTGAACCGCCATCTAGCCAAAGACTAACAGCTATTCAGGCGACAACCGCGAAAGTTTAAACTTTTGCTACGATAACTAATATAAAGCATCAACCACACCTGGTCCAAAAAAATCCGTAATAAATTACAAATATCACTGCAACTCCCATTTCGGAAGCAACAGACCAACCCCCGCCCCCAGTATGGATGAAATATGGGCGGGAGGCGGGATGATGCTGCTGATGATGTTTCTGTTTTTTCATTATTTCATCAGGTGGTGAAGATACTACCACAGCACAACCAACAACTACAGCACAACCAAAAACCACAAAGAAAGCAACGACTGGAGCCCTATCAGCAACCACTGCTCCGACAACCACAGCGCAACCAAGAACCCCAGAAAAACTAACAACTTCTGCTCCACCAACAACAACTGCTCCAGTAACCACAGCACAAACAATAACCACAGAAGAAGCGACAACCACTGCTCAAGCAACCACAGCGCAGCCAATAACCACAGAAAAATCAACAACCACTACTCCAACAACCGCAGCAAAATCAACAAAACCAACAAGTACTGCACCAACAACCACAGCACAACCAACAATCACAGAAAATCCATCGACTACTGCTCCACCAACAACTACTGCACCAACAACCACTACACAACCAAAAACCACAGGAAATCTAACAACTACTGTTCCACCAACAACCACAGCACAACCAACAACCACAGCACAACCAACAACCACAGCACAACCAACAACCACAGCACAACAAACAACCACAGCACAACCAACAACCACAGCACAACCAACAACCACAGCACAACCAACAACCACAAAAAATCCAACAACTACTGTTCCATCAACAACCATTGCTCCAACAACCTAAACAACCTCTTGAGAAGGAGAGAGAAATGAGTTGCCAAAGAAAGAACGCCAATTTTGCTCACTTTTGACAGGGTCATTTCTGAGCTTATTTTTTTTTTCCTTTTTTTTGTTTTAAGATTCTTTCATTGTCATTATTCAATGACGTAAGTTTTTTTTAGAAGCCCGGGGCCAACTTTAACTGAACGACTATTCGGCAATGGGCGATACGATCTCTGACCGGACAGAATGTGTTCTTGGTGAACACAGCGTATTTCGATCTCGGTGGATATTTGGAATACACCATACAGGTGTTTTGAGGTCGTAAAAGAAAGTTGGAATGCTACGCTTGTAAGTGATATATACGATCCGTAAAGGCGCTGAATACTTGGATTTTCTGGTTGATAATGGTGACATGAAACGAAAATAATGTGTTTGAAAAATATTTGATATAGATAGGAAGGTGTCGGTAGTTTGGCGTTTAGAGGCGCTTTAAATTAGTGAAAAATTACGCTAGTTTTTATAAAAAACCGCATGAATTTAACTCGTGTCTTGAAAGACACCATGACACCAAATAAAAAAATTAAAATGAGTAAAGTGAACTAGGTACCATTTGAGGAAGAATTTGGTTAAAAAGAGACTGGGTCAAAATGTTTGCCGAAAGATATCGAATTCTTTCCTGGAAAATGCCTTTTAATTAAAAAAATATACAGATAGATTCGAATCAGCTTTGTAAATATTGATAAACTTTTAATTCTGATATATCTCAACTGTATTAGACTTCTTCATTTACGTCAATAGGATCATTTAATTTTTTCCTCTATTATTTTTACTGGTAATATGTGGCTTTGTCCATTGTCATTATGCATAGCACAATCAGTGTGATCTCTATGCATTTATATAGAGATGTAAAACTTATTCGTTTGTTAGGGAAAGAAGAAAAACGTCATGGAGTATTAATGACAGATTTAAATAGTTAATAAAGTATTCTCTTTCATTACCTGTCCCGCAAGGGTCTTGTTAGTTTGTGTATTTGCATTTTAAAAATCTCTTGTTTTGAAAACGCCTTAAGTAGTGTTCATGCTCGGTTTCGTTTGCGGAAGGGTCGCAGATGAAGTTCACCTTTGAAACGTTTGAAACCTTGTTTGACAGGTTCATGTTTCATGAGCCAATCAAACGAGAGCGCTTCGCAGGACCTATCACAAATCGCCTCTTCAGTTTTTCGCTTTTCTTTCCTAAAAGAACGTTTCGGTGGATAATATCGCTGAGTTATTTTACTCGTTCGGTAGAATTCCTTAAAAATACAGAGCAATACTACACAACAAAACGTTTCATGAGATATATCTATTGCTTGATCTCTAACTAAAAAGATTAAATGATCTTGAAGATCATATGAAATCCAGGCACAACCATAGACATCATACCTTCATAAATAATGACAGATTTCTGAGATCATAGTCTTTCATGAAATAAATGTTATCTGGGCTGCGAATGAAAATCAAGTACACCAATTATTCTCGCAAGAGAGCTGCAATTCCTCCACGGGAGTTCGTTGGGCCGAAACAAAAACTTTCACTCCTAAGCTGGAGCGAACACGCTCTACTGATACTTGATTGATACTGGTTCAAAATGTAACCTGTTCATTAAATGACAGATATCTTCATGTGAAGACAATTTTATTGCTAAAATAAAAGGTACAAAATAGCCTGACATGCCCAGTGATCTGTATGAATTTCATTAAAGTTTCAAAGTTTTCCCTCGTAGATGTAAGACAGAAATTAAAAAGTTTAACACCATCAGGTAAATACCAACTATTACAAATCCCTTCAGTGGAGTACAGAATATTGTCTTTATGGAAAAGTTCACCATTCCCGTTAATACATTTGAAAGCAAAAAGAACAAAAGCTGATTTCGGTTAACAGCTGATATGAAACATGTGCATGGCATCTTCTGCTTGGTCCGTGACGTTTTGCCATTCTCATCCGGGACTTTTCCAGGATAACAAACATGACAGCCTCCAGTTATTGCGCCTTCAAGCAAGCCCAGGTGATTTGCAGCGGTTATCAGTATATCACAAAGCAAGAACTCTGAGATAAGTTGAACATTGTATCCCACCTAAAGAAGAACAAAACATACATAAGCAACAACATAATTGGAAAAATGACTTTTTGGAGGTTACTGTTACCGTCGGCTGTTTGAATAAAGTTTCTTCAAAATGGCAGCTTAAGGTAACAGGGCCAGTGACAAACATGTACGTAAAATCCATGGTCTGGCTGGGACTTAACCCTTTAACTCCTAGATCTGATTGTAAATTCTCCCCTCTAGCTGCTACACATTTCCTCATAAATTAGTCACAAGAATTTGGTTTTAAATCAGGATAACAACTTCTACCTGATAAGTTTGAGTATTCTCATTACCCGTTTACAGGATAGTATATGGATATTTTAGGGAGAAGTTACAGGTTAATCACATCTGGGAGTCGAAGGGTTGGTGCATATGCATAGCATAAATTTTACTTCACTAGCTCTAGTAAAGCAAAACAAAACCAATGCTGAAAAAACAGCTGACAAGCATCCTTGATTTGGCTACCTTATTAACAGGGGTATCAATAACTTTTTTCAGAAGCAACTGCAGATGGTGCAATAGGTAACTTTGCCCAAAGGAGGGGCTGTAAGGCAAACCACTAACACAAGAACCTGCTCGCAGGCTTAACAGACCGTGGTAAGAGGTCAACAGTGTAAAATCCCTGTTATCAACCACCACTTAGCTGTGTTTTGCTACAGTAGAGTAAATTAATTTGACAGTTGGAGATATGACAGTGATCTACATGATTGAGGTAGAACATCTATGATACTCCTAATCCTACAAACAAATGCAACAGTAAATGGATATGAATGTTTCCAGACTGCCATTTGTTTGCATCAACATGAAATTTCCAATGCTTGCTATTTCTTCCATTCATGTTCTTGCCGTGAGAATTCAATTTTTGCTATAACTAGTTTTCAGATTTGTTAACTTTATTAGAGCACCACAGTACCTACTACCTGACACAAGAAACAGCATTGTTTAAAATAAGTTCATACAAATTAAGTTACTGGAGATATGTGTGTTATTTTATTGGTGTGGATTTCATGTGTGCTTTTATTATTATTTATCAGAGTTATAGTTTTTGCTGTCATTTTGTTATGAAGTCTACATTGTCCTGCAAACATACCTGCCAGAGGACAAATGATAAGTTTGCCATTCTTCTTGAAATAGGGCTGACAAACTGCTGTGATATATGAACCAATGCATAAAATGTAACATCAATGGTGACTAGGATTAAAAATGCTTTGATCCACTGTCTTACAGTGTTCCTAAAAAGCAACAGAAGAGGATCATAAAAAGTCTTACACAGATACATTCAATGATTACCTGAGGTACTTAACAAACAGTTTGGATGCAACAATATATTAGTTAATTGGCTATTTTATCTTATGCTGGTTTTTTTTGTTTTGACTAGACATCCCGTTGCCGTCTTTCAACCTGTTAACTCCCACATCAAATTTGCAATTGTCCTTAATGTCAACCATACAATTCTTACAGTTCTGAGAATTTAATATTGGATCAATTAATTATCCCCAAATTGATATTTTTCTTTGTTCTCGTCACTTACCTGGTTGATATTGTATTGATATTGTAAGGAGAAATTCTGTTTTGGTCACTCATGGGACTTAAAGGGTTAAGACACGATTGCTTTAAAAAAATTTTAAAGGGGGTTACAAACTAAAGTAGGTAGAATTTTTGCTGGAACAAGAGACAGGACTTCAGTAAAAGGAAAAATACAAGACAGTGTTCCCCTTAGATGTTGAACCTAAACTTATGAGTATAAGCAGACCTTTTTAGTCAATAGAGTCAGACATGCAAGTCAGTCAAAACAGACCCAAAAAATATTCCAGAGCCACATGAACTCTGCAGAGAGGGAGCAATCACCAAAATATCTTTTTACTTATTTCTGATGACTCATGGAAATGATTTTGCTTAGAAAAAATGAATGCTCAAAGTTTACTCTTTCAGGTGACTAGATGTCTGTGTGAAACAACCTACATACACTTCCAGGAATTAAATGATGATCTAATGCTTTTGCACAACTATAAACTTGCTTTGCATACTTTGGTGGTGCCTGACATGAGAAGCCAAGCACAGATGAAGAGCATGAACCATCTTACATTTATGAAATCAAAGCTTAACCCCACATAAACTCTTACCGTTTACAAAAGAGAAATTTTCCAAACTGAACAGCAATAAGGTACAGAGCTAAATAACCAACACACGAACATAGGCCTTCTCTATTTGCATCCAGTAATCCTTGGCGTGATCCATCTCCTTGTGTTCCATTTAATATAAACTCTCTCAAGCCACCCATGCTAAGGAGGTATTGATACAAGACAGCTAAAGTAATTCCTGTTACACCATACCAGCTGTGACCAGGGATGAATCTAACAAGCACTGTTGACATTACCTACAAGGTGAGAAAATGAAGATTTAAATGAAGATGAATAAATAAAGGAGGGAGTGTGAGAATGCATGAATGAAGGATTGCCCATTGACTGAGACCTGGACAGATGGAAGGAGTGATTGGATGAATGAAAGAATACACAAATGGACTGAATGAATGACTGACTAAAAGAGAGAAAGAGAGATGGTAAGAAAGAGACAGAAAGAATGACAAAATAAGGAATGAAGGAATAAAAGAACAACTGAAAAAAGAAAGAAACAAAGAAAGAACAAATGAATAAATGAATCAATGATCAGAATCAATGAATTAATTAATTAACCCTTAAACTCCCGTGAGTGACCAAGACAGAATTTCTCCTTACAATATCAATGCAATATCGACCAAATAAGTGATGGGAATAAAGAAAAATTAATTAGTTGATCCAATTCTAAATTCTCTGACTACTAACATTAAAAGAATAGTATGGTTGACAGTAAGGAGAATTACAAATTTGATCTGAGAGTTAAATGGTTAATGAAAGAATTAAAAATGAATGAAAAAAAGAAAAAAACTCTGCTAGTCAGACCTGCACTTCATGCAGTAAAAAAGTTTTTGCTTTGAGTTCTAATGAGCTTCTTGCAATATTTTGCTTTACTGTGATATATTATTGAGATCACTTTGGTTATGGTTTTACCACGCTCAGTTGAAAAGTGTGCCATTGAAAAAAACTATTTACTGAGCAATTTATAGTAAAAGAACATTTTTTTACTCACCCTTACAACAAATAAAGTGAAGAAAAAGTTCCAGTGAACCCCGTACTCACTTGCATGCTCTTGATAATCTGTTCCTTTGACAGAAATCAGACGCAGAAAACCAAGTACTAGTAATGGTAAAGAAGACCTCAAAGATCTAAATAGTACCCCGAAAAAGCTGCTCAATGTTTCAGTTGAATGAACACTTCTTGCTTCTTGTGATACTATAGCATTAGAAAATATAAATGCTCCAACTCCCATGTCCATCAGTCCACTTCCATATGTTTCTGCTTTGGCGAAGCGCCGAGGAAATATGACAAAGTCAACAGCAAGTATACAGATGGCTGTAGCAATCACTACATACGCTCTGAAGCTTCCAATAAAAGGCAGTCTTCCAGACATGTCAGCAGATAGTATTGCTTGAAATTTCTGTTTTTGAAGTTTACTGGTGTTCAGTGCTTGCAGGAACAACATTCCCATTGATAGACATAAACAGGTTGTAATTAGCATATTTATGTGATCGGCCAGAATGGTCAGTGCCAGGAATGAGGGGACCACCAGGGTACAATACTCCAACAGAAAGACTATGCTACAAAAGAAAAAAAAGTCAACAAAAATATGTTCTACTTGACAAAAAGTTCATTTCAACAGTTTCTTTTAACCCTTTCCATCCTAACATAAGCATGCATATTCTCCATACTGTTCCCTATACATTCCCTCAGGAGCTGATGAGAAGAAATTGTGTCATAATCCAGAACTTCTTTAGTTGGTAACCATTTCCTTTATTCTTGTTACCTTAATGTGTGATTTAGGGGCGATATTGTAAGGAGAAATTAGATGCTAGTCACTGTTACGGATTAAAGGGTTAAGGTACTGGGTCTAATACTCAAAAGCAACTGCAGCACCTAGGGCTTGGGATAGAACTATGCACAGAAGAAAACATCTGTTAACCATTTAATTCAAAGAAGTGATTACAGTGTAACATGTAACTTCTCCCTACAATATCCATACATTATCCAGAAAACAGGTAATGAGAATATTCAAACTTATTGGGTAGAAGTCAACTTGATCTAACACCAAATTCTCGTAATTAATTTACATAGAAATGTGTAGCAGCAAGAAGGGAGAATTGACAATCAGATCATGGGAGGAAAAGGGTTGCAAGTTACAAATTATGCTGGTTGTTGCCAAATTTATTTCAGTTTCTTTGATTTTCAACACAAACTTTGTAAAATCTTCCATATTTCCATTTACAATGCTGAGTTTTGAAAACATGCTAAGTTTTAGTGGTATCTGTTACCAACTTCCAATGCATGAAATTATGGAGCCCAAAACTTGCCAAAACTCATATTTCTTATGAGAATTACCATCAGTTTAGGATCCCATAATTTCATAAGTTTGCCAGGGACTGTCATGAAACTTCCTAAGTTTTAAAAACTCTCGTTGATCTATTGGACAACTAGGCAGATTTTTCCTTGATGGAGAGGAAATCGAAAAGCGTGGACTCATCGAAGTAGTCCATATCATAAAGCCAGCTATTCTATACTCGAAGTTGAGTCTAAGCGCTCGAAAATTGGCATAGTTAGCAGAAAATTTCCGCTGCTAGCTTCTTTTCTTAAAAATCCGAATTTATTAGGCATATCAGCAGAATACTTCAAATTATATCGAGTTGGAAATCTACAGCTAGCGCACCGATTAATAACACTTTTTCCTTGAAATACAGCAGTTTTTGAATGAGAACAGTCATCGTTATTTCCATAGCAAAATATCTTCAGCTCGATTTTTTTTTATCACTACTGTAAGAGATCTCGATTTTCGAGTGTTTGCACTTTCAAAGAAAAGTGTGTTATACTCACCAACAGAAGACTGAACCAGTAAGGTTTTCTTGCTTCGCAAACAATATATTAAATAAGATTGACCTAAGAAAAATACCAATTGGCGCAGCACTAGCAACTTTGCCGATTTCAAACACCGATGTGCCATTCAAATCACTCACAAACCGTTCATGAAGCTGTTTATAAGTGACATTCGACGGAATGTCTGGATGATCCGCCATTTTTGTTCAACTAGTGACCGAGATCCAAATCGGGGGAGTCGGGGAGAGTACTGTCCTGATTCATACCCAGTCTTTTCGAGTGTATACGCTTAGAACGCCTGATGATTTTGATCATCATCGTCTTCATCGCTGAGCCAAATGTAACGCGGTAAATATTCCTTGCGTCAGCTATGAGTCATAAGGAACTGATCAAGCAGTTTTTTACTCTTCAAGAAGAAAGGGTAAAGACGTACAGAACATTTGACAGGTAAATCTTGCTTTCCATCATTTAGGGTAAAGCACCTTCCTTAATTGAAAGCACGTTGTGCCTTTCCGTGCATTTTTTTGCATTCTATCGGCTATTCCTTGTCAAACAAACGTTTTGTTTTATGAGAAGTGTTGGAGCTAAGAATGGTTATAGTTTTGTTGTTGTTGTTGTTGTTGTTGTTGTTGTCGTTGTTTGTCGGTTTGCTATTGTATTTTTTGTGACCAAATTTGTTGTTCATTCTCTTTCAGCGGTTTCAAAGAATATCTTGCGAGTGCTCTTGACTATGACTTCCCATCATATCGGCAACTGGTGCATGACATAACACAGAAATTCAATAAGATATCGAGTGATGTTATTACAATTGAAACAAAGTTAAGGGAGGCTGGATATACCAGTATTGCAGAACTAATCAGAAAAATTCAACTGAAAGAAAAAGAGAAACTGGAACTGGTAAGTGAGCAAATGAAGGTTAAAAAAAAAAAGATTTCCTCACCAGTTCTTTTACCAAAAATCTCCTTACAGTTGATTTGGTTTGTTCTAGTTTCTATTTTTTCCTCTAACTTTTTGGACATTAAGAGTGACTAAGCATCTAATTTCCCATTACAGTATCACTTTTGAATCACTCATTAACCCTTTAACCCCTTAGAGTGACTAACATCTAATTTCTCCCTACATTATCTCCACTGAATCACACATTGATGTCATGAGAATAAAGGAAATAATCACCAACTAAAGAAACTTTTGATTGTTGAACAAATTCTCTTTGTCAGCACATTGATAAATGTGCAGAGAACAGTATGGAGAATATGAATACTGATGTTAGCCTGTAAAGGCTTAAGCTCATGAGAATTATGAAAATGATTGAGCACCAGCTAAAGAAGCTCTTGATTGTTAAAGAAATTCTACTTGTTAGCACCTTTAAGGGAATGTACTGGTATAGAACAGTATAGAGAATATGCATACTGATTTTCAAGTGCGAGGGGTTAAGACTGCTATTAAAGCCATAGAGCAAAATTTCCCAGCTGTTACATGCACAATATGAAAACCTAGGTGGTAATCATGAGATCATTGATTTACATATGTTAGGGGTTCCTCAAGTATCATAAGTGTTTTTTTTCTAAACAGTTTTCTTGGGTATGATTCATATTATACTAATACACTAAATAAATACAATATACAATATAAATGGAAAATACAAGATACAAAAAGAATAGTTATTATTATCCCTTTGCTCTGACGAAGGGCTAATGCTTGAATTGTCAGCTTTTTTACGCTTATGGTGGCCAATTTACGGCACTGCCCCTGAGATAAAAAAAAAAGAAAGAAAAAAGAATTACAAAACATGGTAGACATTATTCATCATACAGAAAAAAAAAACAAAAACAAAAACAATAATTGAGTGGGAAATGGGTCGTATTGCTTCGATGGCAGCTCTGAAGAAAAAAAGAAAAAGGTCTTGGGAGATATTGGTGAACAGAACGTGTAAGAAATATTTTCTTCTTGGAAGCTTTGGTAGGAAGACATATTGTTCATTATTATGTGACAGGTTACAAGGCAACCTTACTACCAAATTATCAACCTTTGCTGGAAAATTTTCTCCTTGCCATGGACATTATGAATGATATGAATCATTTTCAATTATTGCACTTAAAAGTTAAAGTAGTAGCAAATAAGTAGTTTATGTGAGCATTTATCATTATTATAAAGCATCTATTTATTATTATTAGATAAAGTTTTAATTGTATGTAAAAAATAACTCTTTTATTTATTAGACAGCTCAGTTCCAAATAGCACAACAAAATTCTGCATCAGATCCTTCCAATGAAAGTAAAGCTGGTGAGACAACTGCAGTTAAGTTAAGGTAATGACACCTTGCTCTTTGGTATTAAAAAAAAATTCAGATTTTTTTCTCTGTCCCATGCTGGTGACAAGACAAAAACATCTATTTTTTTACCAAGCTCAAAACTTCCCATCTTTCTTGTCCTATTTCCAAAAAAATGTTGTTCATCGTGATTTTGTAAATAAATGAACATTTTATCGTTTATCTCACGATATAGAGTTAGTCTCCTCTATTATATTGATCACTATGTTTTGACTGCAGCGTATTTTTCTAGTTTACCCAGTTTTTATTTTGTAGCCTTCTTTAGACAGTTTCTCGAGTGTAGGAACTGATTGGGTCAGAACATCATAACGTAACTCCTTTGTTTTGAGTTTATTGAAGAATTATGTTTTTTTTTTCAGTCTACAGAAGCTTGTGGATCTCATTGTTGAACTCCTAGAAGAATTGAAATATGAAGCTGAAGACATTCTGCTAGAAGACACTTAACACCGTGCGAGCTATCCAACGATTTTTGTTCAGTCAGCTCAAAACAAAGGGATCCGCAGAACGAAGCATTTTGGCAACCACGCTCAATAAAAAGTGCATAATTGGGGAAAAATGTAAATTGACGCAATTTCAATCCATTTTTTCTCGAGTTGTGGGTTGTATAAATTATATCATGAAATATTGACTGTCAGGCAGCCGACGGTCGGTAATCTGTCGGTAAGTTTTCGTACCTAAAAGAGGTTCGCAGAGCATCGTTTGGCGATTCGATATGCTTCATTGCTCGAGAGATCGCAGCAGAAATGATGGCCAAGTGGATATCAGCTGGCATAGGGCATTTGTTTCAGCGGCCAACGTCTTTTGAGGAAAAAAACACTGGGATCCGTTCCTGATGGAACTGAATTTATTTTAAACTGATTTAGTCCCTTTTCGTTCGAACGAAAACACTTTGAGCTTAAGTCACGGTAATCTTTACACGGTGTACATAATTTATAGAGGTTATAAGTTTCAGTAGGGTCTACCTGGTACTGGTGCCACTAAAAACTGTTTTAAAAAAAGGCCTTTCATGTATTCTTTCAATGACGTAGTTTTTAATTTCTTGCGTGCACGTTTAGTAAATTAGTCGACAGTTTTGCAGTTCTTTCACATCCGCAGGGTTTGGTTTTGCTTTGTTCGGGTTGGAAATCGTGTAAAATTTAGCCCTACTTCCTTACGTTCTTCTCTTGTAATCCATGTTAAACCTATCTTTCCTTGGCTGTTTTCTGTTCTATTATTACCTTTTTGGGATCTTAAAATATTCCGGAATTTATGTTTTGTGGTTTTCTCCGAAATGAGGGTAGTTTTTCAATTCTTAAAACTTTCTTGGAATATTTAAGCAATAAACCGCATTTCCTATCGGTTTACTGGTGTAACAACCCACACGGGATGTTGCGCGGGAGAACAGACGGGTGCCAAATTGATTTTAAAATATTATTTCCGTTTTACAAACTTTAATTCTAATGGGTTTACCATTTAAACTGAAGGCTTTTGACTAATCAATTCTATACTGTGAGATAGCCTATATATTCCCACAATTTTCAAATACTTCAGCGAATGAAAAAAAAAACCTTCATTGAAGAAGAAAGGTTTTTCATCGCTAGCTTTCTATTTCTACCTTTGGAAACGGAACTCAAGGCACAAAATGATGTGATTTGGAGAGAAAATCTATTCATAAGCCATGATATCGATGTTAGCCCCAGCAGCACAAATGATTTACCCTCTCGAAACTTCTGATCCTTTTCATTTCTTTCAAATTTTTTCATCAGCGCAAACTCAACGGCTCGGCACGGTGAGGAAGGAGAGCACGAAAAAAGGGCATTCGTTGATTGACGTAAAATGATGAACCGGTTTCGCTCACAATTTTGGAGTCGCTATGTCTTGAGGCAATAAAATACACGTCATGTCGCATTTTTTTTCGAAGCAACATGGCACCGTTTGGTTGCGTGGGGAACGAGAATAAAAACAAATAAGCTTTTAAGTTGAGTGTTATTGGACCGGGGTAATTATCACAGCCAATTAAAGCCATGCAAATTTTATGAGAACCAATGAGAGCTCAAATTAAGTCATGGAAAGTGCGCGAGGCGCGGCGCATGGAAAGGCAAGTGAATAAGTCGTGTTTCAGGGCCTACTCTTGAAACTGATTTGTGAGGAAAATGTCACGAACTGTCTAGATCAATCATAGAGCGAAGACAATCCTTTGCAATCCTGGATTGCCTTAGCTTTGTGAGACTCCATGTCTGAGAAAAATTTGCAACGAAATTTATCAACTTTAGACGGCTGTCTAAGGATAAATTACTTCAACCGAAAAATGCCAAAAGAATTAGAATTATGTCTTGACTTCAGACCTAAGAAGGAGGAAAAATGTGATGTGTTTCTGTAGAATATTCAAGAACTGTGACCAGACAACTTGCGAAAAAAACGTGTCAGAGTGCGCGAGCCAGAAAGACCGCTGGTATATATTTTCAAAATAGATATCATTTTTTTTTTCCTCGGAAATTGCTCATTTGTTTATAAGTGATATTTTATATTGGCCATAGTGATTTTTTTGTATTGGTAGAAGTTTTAGACCACTTAGCCTCGATAAATATTTCAATATCCGCTTTAAAAAAAATCGTTTTTTTTTTTTTTTGGTTTTTTGTTTTTTTGTTTTAGAAAAATGGCCTCTTTATGTAAAAATCATTAAATGAGCTTAGGGGTTACAAACGTTTATTTGGGTATCATCACGGATTCCGTTGCTCTTTCCATAGTCACGTGGACACTTACGTAGACCACAGGAGCAAAAACAAAAGAGCCTGGACCCAACTGTAAATTCTGAGCCCACGCTCTTTCTTTCCCTAGGGAAACCGCAATTTTGCGATGAAGAAATATAATTTCAGTTACAAATGCACGTGTAATCTTGTTTTGTAACCCTGACGTGCTATCTAAGCAGACAAATTCCCATGGATTACCCGATGAGCGCTAAAATAGCGGTGAAGTCGCAGTCCTTTCGGAACTGTCGAATTCAAATTATCAAAGGAGACTATTCACTTTCGACGCAAGACGGGGGAGATTGTGTTGTCGATGTTTTCGGAGATCCTGGTAGCGGTTCACTTGATATTCGTGTCAGAAGTGGTAAGTTGAACGACACTTTTTGGTGTATTTTGAAACAACTAAACAACTAAACCTAGAGCTTTGTAGAACGTGCTTTTTCAAATTGTTTTTCTTTCCAGGCAATGAATACATGCCAAGTTTTAGAGTGACGAAAAACACAGACCACAGCCAAATGGGTCGGCTGAGGTACCTTATAGATCTTCCCGAGCAGAACTTTAGTGTTCTTCTGAGTTTTTCGCATAGAGAAGGTAAGCCTTTGTTTCTATAAAATTCACGTTACAGTCGAAATAGAGTAAAAGTGAAAGAATCTCAAGGTTTTTTGATGGGGAACAATGAATAGTTATAAACTCATGCTACTGTAGCGAGCTCATGCATAATACATACCGCTAGATTTATGGTATATATTTGACAACGATGCAAGTATTTTTAACATTTTGATTGTAGCTAAGTGCTTTGAAAGAATAGAGAAGCTTTAGGCTATGTAATTACCCATACCTCATTGATTTAATTACGAAAGGTTTTCATTCAGGTGGGATGGAAAAATTTCCTTTTTCCTGCTTACCAATAATTAATCCTCTCTCAAACTGCGCAAATAATGTACGAGAAGACTTTGGAATAACGTTTTCTTTTATCTATTTTTAAAATGCCGGAGGAAGGTGTGGGAAGATAAATAACATTATTGGTTTAAGTAAAACAAGGAGCTCTTTCAAGGTTCCATATTTGCTAATTGCAATGTGGAAACATATTGCTAAATTACAGAGTAGTTTAAAATTAGTCTGATGTTCATCAGCTGTGCGGTTTTAGAAAGATGGTGCCTTATTCATTAAAACGTGTCTAGTTAATCGATTTTTTCACAACTATATGACAAGTTAAATGCTGTGTCAAAAATAACTTGCTCTCTCATCTTAGTCTGTTTTCATACCAATTTTTTCATGTCACGGTTATCAAACCTTTATACTGTATTCATATCCAGAGAAAAAGTTGTGTAAAATAAACATTCAGTGGTGTAAGAAGGAAGAGAGTGGATATTTTAAGAGAAAATAGTGCGTGCTCTTGTGCAGCTGTATTGTGCAAGTTTCACTTTTGACAGGAGAGATAATCATGAAATGGTCCACAACCTTATCATTAGGACCCAGCTTGTGTTGTTTTAAAAAGTACTTCTTATACACTTTTATTTTGGTTTTGTTTAACTGAAATTTTAAAGATAATGGTATAATCTGTACTTTTACCAATTGTGCCATCCAGTGAAATCTTATCCAGGTTTCTTATCTACTTGTTTTCCTGTCATTGCACTGCACATATCAAACATAATGGATAATTTTTACTTTTAGTGGTATTTCCTGCTTCTTTGGATAATACAGGGTTATATGAAATTTCAGTAACCACTGTTTATTTAGGTAGCTAGTTTCATTAGGGTCAGCTGAAACCTATGAGACTGCCCCTCACCACAAAGTTTCTCATGATGAGAGTCCATTTACAACCTCAGTATGCATATTCTCCATATTGTTCTCCTTACATTTTGTACGACACTGACAAGGAGACTTTGTTTGACAATCAAGAGCTTCCTTAGTTAGTGATGAGTTTCTTTATTCTTGTGACCTCAAAGTTTGATTCAGAGGTGATATTGTGAGAAGAAATTAGATTCTAGTCACTCAAAAGGGTTAAGTGGTTAAGGCTTTTACAGAATAAATTTAAGCTTGTTTCCATTTATGCCCTCATTTTAATTTTTGAGACTATGCAAATGAAAATAACACAGTTAGCTGTTGCATTTGCATGATGCTTGTTGGAATCTATGGCTGTCTTCCTTGATCCTTTTTCCCAACCCTCTCTATCATAGCAATAGTTAACTTATTACATGTACATGTACTTCTCTTGAATAAATAAAATAAAACCCTTAGTAAATTGGTGATGAGAAGAGTTGGCATCAGAGTGTTTATGTTTAGAAAAACAAATTATCTGAACCAATTTTTTAGGGTTTTGTTGTGGCTAGAAGAGAGGGTGATGATCAGACCTTAGGAATAAAGGGATATGAAAAATAATTTTCATCATTCAGAAATGGTCAAATTCATGGCATTAACCCAAAAGGTTATGGCTAGATCTAAGTAGGACTGATTCAGGCAAGTTTATTAACCCTTAAAATCCTGAGATCTGAGTTTTGATTCTCCCTTCTACCTGCTACACAATTTCTTGTAAACAAGTTATGAGAATTTGGTGTTAGATCAAGATAACCTTAACCTGATAAGTTTGATTATTCTCATTACCTGTTTACTGAATATTGTATGGATATTATTTGGAGAAGTTACATGTTAATCACTTCTGGGAGTTGAAGGGTTAATTCTCTAAATCCTATTTGTTCATTACATTTTCTGTGTTTTTAATCTGTTTTTATCACTTTTTTCCAGATGTCAATGACTTTAAAGAACTGTTGAATGCTGCTTCTGGTAGAATGAAGAAGCGGTCACTGTTTGATGAGAGGACAGAAAAGGCATCAGCCAGTCAGTATTTTCAGGTGAGGAAGATGATCACAGCATAAATGTCTACTAGATCATATTATAACATAGCTGGTAAATTTTTGTAATCAAATTCAATTGCGCAAGCATGCGTCATATTCCTATTGTGCACGCTCATGATGTCAGCAAACAAATCCCTCCAGAAAAACAAATTTTCCATTGGGTTGAAAATGTTATAAAATAATTGTTTCATACATCAGCTGGGCGTTCATCGAGATATGAAGCACTTGGGAAGTTTGGAGAGCACTCAAGAAGTTAGAGTTGTTCTCGGCTACGCCTTGAGCAACTCTTACGCATCTTTTGTGCTCTCCAAACTTCCTGTGTGCTTCATATCTCGATGAATGCACTCTGAGGTATGAACCAATTGTTAAGCATAGATCATGTGATGATGACAGCTTGAATCTTTGCAACCTACATTTAGGCATCACTTCTCCTCTGCAGTTAGATGTAATTAGAATAAAGAACCTTATCTGCAACTGTATTGATTTTCTTTCCCATTTTTTCCAAGCTTGTGACAAAATAGAGGTCAACTTGGTTTTTTTTTTTCTGATAAGTGAACTCAAAGAAATAAAACAGCAAAAAAATATGCTATTACTCTAAGAAGAGATATAGCAAGAAAGTTACTTACAGTAACGCTTGCGTATACGTTAACTGAAAAACAGAATTAAACATGCCAAAAATCACATGCAATTGCAAATAAAAAAATTGTGTGCGTCAAAAAATCGCACATGCACGCAAAACCTTGAGACATCAGCCTCAGTAGTATCTATGAAGTAGTCCCTCTGTTTTCTATTGTTGGCGGTTTATTGTTTGAAAGAATAGGCTACAATGTAATGATGTACAGGCAACTTTTAAAAGCAGAATGGGATGAATACCAGGGCCTAGAGCCTAGAGGAACTCGGGAGGTTTTCTCTATTTTTCTATTTATTCATGTGGCACCATCTGATGAAAGAAATATGCAGTACTTGTGTTAATTGAAAAATGTTAAACTTTGTGATGGCCTCCCTCACCATAGAGTTTTCTGTAGCTTAGTGAAAGAGCATTAGGATCTGAAGTCCAAAGTCTGGGTGGGGGTTCCTCATGACTCATGAGTTACTCACATTTTTTCTTTGTGTTGTGCTTGTGGTAAAATAAAGATCTTTGTTAAACATTATTTTCATCATACAGTAGCAAAATCCACAGCAGCATGCTTAAAAAAATATTATCTGATTTGAATCACATCTGTTATCAATATTTTATTTTTCTCATTTATATACATTGTAAGTGGCTGTTTTTAATTTCATCCATTTTTTTAACTTTAATTTTTTTTTTCACAGTTTTATGGATATTTATCACAGCAACAAAACATGATGCAGGTAAATGGAAGCTGGCGTTTTTCAAATTTGTGTGACAAAGGCAGAAATAACGGCAAATCTTGACCATTAATTTTAAAGATCACGAGGACACAAAACCATTCTAAGATAAATATTGTCAAGTAAATAATGGCACTGTTTTTTGTCTCTCAGCCAAAACATTGATGTAAACAAACAAGTAAATATTCAAATGCTAAATTGAATTAAATAAAAAATGTTAAAGATATTTTTATTAAAAAAATGCAAAAAGTATTAAGTGTAATTTGCACAGTTGAATATAGGCAAATTCTTTCAGTGCAAAATAGCAGGCGGAAAAGTAATCAGCAATACAGGTTGATATTAAAATATTGATCCATGTAATAGTAATATGCAGTAGAAGTATATTAGCCTTTAATTATTTGAGGGGTCTTTTACCCTTGAACTTCCAGAAGTGATTGATATGTATTAAGCTTCCCTACAATGTCCATACATCATCCCGCAAACAGGTAATGAGAATGCTCAAACTTATCCAGTAAAAGTTGTTACTTGATTTAAATTCTTGTGGCTAATTTACAAAGAAATGTGTGACAGCTAGAGGGAAGAATTTAAAACAAGATCTTGGGAGTTAAAGGGTTTTACTCGCTCTTGTAGGGAGTGAGAGTATTTATTGTGATGATATGGATTTCAAATTTGTTTGAAGCTTATTGCAAAACCTTGATTGTTTTCAAGGTATTGGATGCTGTCTTGTTGTGTATCTGATATGAGATGTCAGTCATGTACTGTGTTCCAAAATTGAGTTCTAATTTCAGATAAGTTTGCTATTGATTCTAGAGCTCCCCTTGCTGTTTCTGTAATCCAGTCTTTTATACCCTGAACTGCATTGAGGATGCGTTCACTCTTTTCTCAGTGCAATGGAGCTTTGCAAGTATTTACAAACTAGTAAATTTTCAGATGATTTGGGCATGTCTGTGTGTGTAAGGTTGTAAATGGGTTAACATATTAGTTCTTAATATTTTAAACCTCTCTCTCTCAATCAAACAGGATTATGTGAGAACCTCCACATATCAAAGAGCAATGTTGCAGAATCACACTGACTTTCAGGATAAGGTAATTGGGTGGTATTTTTGAAGTCTAGCCATGAAGTCTATTTACTTACTGGGAAACAGTTGTTTGGTAAATCAAAGGAAGTCTGAATGTACCCCAGCCAAAGGGCCGATTTAGTTGGAGCTTACATGTATCTCAGTTTCCATAACATGAAGTGACTTGGTGTATTACCACTTCCCTCTGGATGGGATGCTGGTTCATGCAAGGTTACCCTTCCCCAGCATGTCATCAGGCTTACTTAAGAATTCAGTGGTACAGTCAAATCTTGATTATCCAGACTTGTTGGGACTCGACAAAATAATCCAAATAATCAAGGGTCCAGATAATCGAGAATATGAATGTAAGCCAATCAGACCTCACTTGATTGTCCTTCATCAGTTACGATGCATGTAAGAGCTGCTTTTGCCTTTTCAAAGTGAAACAAACTTACCTTTACTTCACTTTTCAGCATTGTAGTTTTAAAAAGATTATGGCTACGGATCTCAGTCATGACATATATGTTATTTGCCGGCTGGGAGGTCCGTATGGTGAAAAACTGTGACCGAGGTCTTGAAAATGCTGCCCTCGGCCTACGGCCTCAGGCCGAGGTCACAGTTTTTCACCATACGGACCGACCCTTAGCCGGTAAATAACATATTTATTGTTTTTAAACTTGACGAAATTCTTTCCGAAAGAACCCGAATGATTTATGGCCGTAAATACGGCAAGATCTTCCATAAACTGAACAATTTTTGAGTGGGTAGATGGTAGTTAAAATAGAGGTGATGCAAATTTAAGAGAGATGCCTCAGCGAAACATTTTCATTTCCGTAACGATAAAGGTGATTTAAAAGGCTTCCAAACAAACTTTGAAACATTATTTTTACAAGTATCTGTCACAATCTGACACCTGTCAATAAGAGAGCGCGCAAGGAAAAGAAAAGCGAAGGAACATTTGAAAACCAATAGAACTAGTTTGGCAAGGACTGTCACGACAATGTTTTCTTCAAAATCAGTTAATGATCTAACAGAAAGTATTATTCACTCTCATCGACGATTCATTCATGTTTGAAGATTTACCTCTGTTCATTAAGTAAACGGCGAGGAAATTAATTGTGAGTAAATTCAATCTTTTTATTTTGAAGTTGTGAGAGTTTGCTCGTTTGTTTGCTGTAATGGCGTGTTTAACTCTGATCTTTCCTTCACAAAAACTAAATTCGAACGGCACACTTCAACGAGACACAAGGGAATGTAATGCGGCCTTTTCTCAAAAAATTCCTTCAATTTCTGTTGTGCAATTTAAGGTACAAATGTCCAAATTGAACGGAATTGGAAAGACTCACCAGGAACGTATATTTGTTGTAGACATTAAATTAAAACTTCGCTCGCTCTTTCACTATGAACAAATTGCTCGAGAAAATTCAGATATTAAATGAATGAGAGTTCCATCGTTCAGTTTAACTGTAACCAAATACCTCACGTTCCAACTTTCTGGGTACTTTTTGTGAACGATTAATTTTAATTGCAGAAGGTTTTTAGGCCGCTTGTCAACCAACGTAATGACACTATTGTTTATACAAATTCATTCTGAAACCAATATTTTTCTGTCAACCAAAGTGATTTGATAGAGAGAAAAGAGAGGATTCATAAGTTATTTATCGGCTTGAGGTAGTGACCGACGTGTTTGCTTAAAAATACTGCCCAGCCGGAAAACGAGGTATATTTATGAAAAATGACAACGAAAGTTGGGATGTACTCGGCAACTCACGAAAGCGTTACCGTGGCCCGTGGGCAGAGATAGGAAAATACTGACCGGGTAAAGAACCAATCAGATTGCAAGATTCGTTACCGTGCCCTCTAAAAAAACAATAATAATAAATATTTTTAATGAAATTGGGACCAGAGGAAAAGTCCAGTTAATCAAGAAATTGGGATAATCAAGGTCTGGATAATCGAGGTTCAACTGTATCCATTCATACTCTGGGGTGAAAATAGGCACTGTCAGAGTAAAGTGTTTTTCCCATGAACACAACACATTGACTTGGCCAGGTCTTGCACCAAACCTCTGGTCTTGGGGTCCAGTGCACTTAAAATTAGGCTACAGTGCCTCCAGTGGTTGATTGGTTTTTAATATGTAAGTTAGGTACTAGTTGATCTAATACCCCGTTCACACCAAAGCTTAAACATGTTTAAAATTTGTTTTGATAAACAGATTTAATAAGACAGGCCGTTCACACTGCGGCCGCATTTAACAAAACACATCTAAAACCATGCTTAATAAAACTACCTCACAATTTAGTTTAACAATCATGTTTAATAATACACATTCAAAATGGCAGCAGAAACCAAAATGCGCGGAAGAGTTGGGAGCACAAAGAAACCCTCCTGTTACTTTGCACAATTTTCTGCGATTTTTTGGCTTTCTTCTGTCCGTATTTTCCAATATAAAAGCACAATAGTTTGCCCATCTGCCATTTTGTTTACATTTTACATGTTGTGGCTGTATGATGTTGTAACATTTTACATCAATTACAATTACACGAATGTGAGGCTGAGCACAAACATGAGGCTGCATTGTTGTCAGCTCTTTTTGTTTAGTGTGAATTGGTTGATCAGTTAACCATGTTTAATTAAACATGGTTTCATTAAACTTTGTTTAATTAGACATGTTTTGATGGTGTGAACGGGTTATAAGACTCTTTCTTTCCTTAAATTTTTCCTATTTCTGTCAAATTCTTTTTCATAATCTCTCCTGCCTCTCTTTTTGTTTGCAGGTGGTGATCGATGTTGGGGCTGGATCAGGTATAATACACCAGTCTGTGATGCATGAGTATTAACATTATTGTGGTGGATGGAACTTTTAGTCTCAAGAAAAGCAAGTCCTGTCTGTTTTTTAAGACTGGTTCCTGAAGCCACCTCAGCTTAGTCCACTTTCTTTCTTTATCCACAGGAATCCTTTCATTCTTTGCTGTGCAGGCAGGAGCCAAAAAAGTTTATGCCATAGAAGCCAGCTCGATGGCCTCACATGCAGAGGTGTGTACAGTGTCTGGCTATCAGACGTGTTGCTGTTATAAGTTTATTTGCTTGCACAGTGGGAGTCCTATTGATTGTTTGTTAGTTTTTTGTTATACTAAGGAATATTTAGTTTGTTAGAAATTAATTTTACTGGTTAACTAGTCTCAGTTAGTAACTTTAATCACTATGGACAACATACAGTTTAGGTGCCTTTTGTACTGCTAAAAATCAATGTTGCCAGTGCAAGTGGTCATTGTTTTTTGAAGCTGTAACCTTGGTTGAGGTTGTTGTCGTTAGAGTTGAGAGAAATGTTGATTGCTAGTTGAATTAGTTACATGTAGTTACTTCCCCTCAAGATATGTGAACTCTTTCATGAAAGTAAACTATTTTTTTACAAATCTTGTTCATAGGCTTTGGTCAAACACAATAATCTTTCAGACAAAGTGATTGTGATTCCTGGAAAAGTTGAAGAGGTAAGTTCCAGTTAAGCTCAAGATAAAAATTTCCCCTAGCAAAGTAAGATAAAATCAATGCACTCCTGGATTGCTGCCAAAAATGAATCAGACTTTGGAGGAAACAAGCAAAGAATTAACAATTTCCTGGTTTTTCTTCCTTTTTTTTTTTTTTTTTTCTTTTTGCAGGTAGAGATTCCAGAGATGGTAGATGTTATCATATCAGAACCAATGGGTTATATGCTTTACAATGAAAGAATGTTGGAGAGTTATCTTCATGCTAAGAAATGGCTTAAACCTGATGGTAAGCATTCTGACTCTCTGGCAACTCTTTTTCCTCTTGTAGTCAGGCTGCATGATCCAGCCTAGGGATAAGTGGATGAAAGATACATGTGAACAGACCTGCTGGTATCTGGTCATTGGCTGCAGGATTTTAAGAAAAGAAAAATAAAATGAAACAAACAGACAAATAAAAAAAAAAGAAAAAGATTGTTTCATCTCTTGATTTTTTTTTTTTTTGTGAAGGTAAAATGTTTCCAACAACCGGTGATCTGCATGTGGCTCCATTTTATGATGATGCACTTTATATGGAACACTTCTCCAAAGCAAACTTTTGGTGAGCATTTTTTGTTTACTGATGTTACAAAACTATTTTGGTTACAACTTAGCAATATCTCCTTTGTTAAAGATTTCGTTTGTGGCATGATGATTATGTAGAATGGTTGTACTGTCCTGAAGACATCCCTTCTGTTGGTTTTTTTTTTCTTCGCCAATTTGTGTCAGTTGAACAACTTTAATTTGAACAGCAAGAATAAATTGGAAATTTTGTGCCCAATAGTTTTTTTTTTTTTTTTTTTTTTTTTAATGGAAGCTATTCTAATCCTCCCTAGTAGTGTTTCTTGTTAGTTTTTCTGACCACTTCTTAAACCCTTTGACTCCTTAGAGTGACCAGCATCAAATTTCTCCTTACAATATCACCCCTGAATCAAACATTTATTTCATGAGAATAAAGGAAATGATCTCCAACTAACAAAGCTCTAGATTGTTAAACAAATTCTCCTTGTCAGCACCATAAAGGATGTATAGAGAACAGTATGGAGAATATGCATACTGATGTTATAGTGTAAAGGGTAAAACTTGTACATGTATAGTGAACATTTGGAGAGGGGTAACAACTGCCTAAAGCTTTACAGCCCATTGAGCTTCTGATGTTGTTTTACAGCTTTTCTGGGATGCTAAGTGATATTATCTTTGATTATTGTATTATATTCATTATTGGTAGCTTATTTAGCCTCTTGTAATAATTATTATTAACTGAGCATTGTTGTTCATGTATGTACCAGGTATCAGAATTCATTCTATGGAGTTGATTTGTCTAATTTGAGAGAATCTGCAATCGAAGAATACTTCAGGCAACCAATTGTGGTAAGCTTTCCTGCTTTTGATTGTTTTTTGTTTACTTTAGTTGAAGATCCTTGAAAGAGTCTTTCAATTAAAAGATGTCAAATTCTAGATATGTTAACTCATGACTAAATTTGAAACTTCCATTTCCAAATGATCTGGACTGGCGTTATTTTGATGTGGTTGAGCATGGAAATTGGAGGTACTTATTTGTGATGTTGTTCTACCAGTCAAAGAACAATATAAAGCCAAAGTTACTTTTATCATATCATGAGAATGGATTAAGACTGAAGATGATCTTAAGTGTACCACAAGGAAGCCAGAAAGAGACTTTTTTAATCAGAACTGTCTCAGATTAAAGTAATTTGTGTCTGAATAAACTTTAAAAAAAGTGGCTTGGCAATATCCTTATCTCAAACTGAATGGAAACATTTATCAGTTCTGCAAATCATATGTAGCTCAAAGGTGTTATACTGGACAGAGTTGATTATAATACCATGAAGTAGCTCCTTCAATGCATGGCTCAGGATCGCTTGTGAGGAGACAGTTTTCTCAGAGCCCACAGTACCATGCAAGACTGAATCAGGGCACCTTAACGATCATCTGCCTTGTGTCACTTAGGTCTGATGCTGAATAGGTTGTCACAATTTCAGCCTTTTTTGTAACATGTCAGGTATTTCTCTCAAGTTCTGAATTGGAAATGGCTCTGCAGGATTGTAGCTTTGAAATGAGGCTGCTGGCTGATATTTCAAGTGAGATGCTCAAAGATTGAGTACAATATTGAACAAAAATCAACCTGAAAATCAAATATTTTTTATCAGGCAAATTTTGGAGGTATCCATTGCTTAGCATTGACCCTGAGTTCTGTCAAACATGTTACTACATCATTTTAGGAGAATGGTAGCTTGATTTTAATCATACTAGATTATTTAAGCTTGCAAGTATTGGATTTAAGTGTTGATCTGAGTCACTGGATTCTGCAATTGAGAATAGCCCTTAAGAAATTTAAAGTGCATTTTTTTCACCCAGAATATCTCTTAAATGTGCATTTTGTTTATTTATTTGTAATGATTAACCTTGAATAAGATTCTTTCCTTTGTAACAGGATACGTTCGATGTACGCATTCTGATGGCCAAACCTGTGACACACACTGTAAATTTTCTTAGTGCCGCTGAAGAAGATTTGCACAGGTAGTCAAAGATAACAAGATCACAATCTAAAAATTGTAGTAGCTAAAATTAACATCTTAGTTTGTAAGTGTTATTCTCAGTTGATAAGATTTGACATGCAGTTGTGGGAAATTCTTTGAAAGTTGCTTGTATCGGATCAATATCAGTATCTGGGCAACTGCCCACTTACCCCTCCCCAAACCCAACAACAGTCAATTGATGACAAGTTAGGGTTAATTTTGGGTTAGGGGAGGGGCAGGTGGGCAATTGTCCAGATACTGATATTGATCCCTTGTATCAAGCTAAGATGTTGCATGTCCTGTAACAATTCATACAGCACAACATAGGTATAACATCTCTGTTACAGGCAAATTTCCAATTCAAAGACCAACATCTCTGTATGATTTATATTGGTTGAATTTGGCTTATGCACTTCATAGAGGTGCTTGGGTATTGCCACAGACTTGCAAGGTATAATTATAATTATTTTAGTTCTGAGAAGTATGATATTTTTCATTTTGCAGAATAGAAATTCCACTACATTTTACATTGCACACTTCAGGAACAGTTCATGGCCTCGCTTTCTGGTTTGATGTTTCATTTCAAGGAAGCAAGTGAGTGCAGTACCTAAAGCTGTGTCCATAATGTATACAGACATACTGTATTTGAGGATATGAAAGAGGTCTTCCGATATACTTGCACTTAGATCCCCTGACATGCACAGGGCTGGTGTACATGACTTGTTCATGTCAATGAAGGGTTTTTAGTCATTCTTCCCCTCCAGACATGTTTAATTTATGGATCGTCAGGAACTGAAAATTAGAAAATGGTCACCAGAAATAACATTTCAGCTGACAGTGATGGGTGATCATTTCTCTAAAGGGCTTAGCTGACATATCATGACGTAACACCCCTACTCAAGGGAGGAAGAGGCAAAGGATGAATGCAAATGGTCATTTTGACTTTAGATCAAGACAATTCAAGAATAAAAATCTTACAGCTTGATATAAAACTTAACAACAGAACAAAGATTGACAATGTACATGTAGCAAGTTGGCTGAAAATTTAAATTGGAATTTTCAGAAGGGTTGTAGTACATAGCAGTGTGAGATTCAAACAAATGAATTTTTTGTCTTGAGCTCAATGCAGACCACTATTGATTTTAATTCCTTTTGTTAAGATTGCAGTATACACATAACACAGTAATTATTTTTGTTGATTACTTACATCACAGTGTTCCAGTATGGCTCTCTACAGCGCCACAAGAGCCACTCACTCATTGGTACCAGGTATATATATATATGAAGTTAATTACCCTCCATAAATCCTCAGCTATCCACAAGTACACTGCACCAATTATGAGAGAGAAACAATCACAAATTAATGAAGGCTAACTCTTGTTCTTGCCTTGGGGACAAACTGTCATTGAAGACACCCAACACTCAAAATGCAAAGAAATGTTTAAAAACAAAACTGTAGCTTTCACAGAATTTCAGGCACTTCATGTGATTCCCAAGATCCATTTTTATTGTTTTAAGTGTTTTGACTTATATTTTAGAACTACAAAATTAAAAGAGAAATCAGAAATTTAGAAAGATCATTGACATATTTAGTGCTTGTTAAACGTTACAACCCAGAAACTGGGTCCCGTATATAATCTCTCAGTATTGCAAATTCTAAAACACCTGACTGTGACTTTTAAAAAATTTTAAAAACTTGATAACTCAAGCCTGAACCTAAACCTAATGCTAACCCTAAGATAATTTAACCAAGAACTTATCGGGTTGAAAGAGGGGAGACTAGACACTTTTGAGTCTTAACATATATAGAAGGATTTTTTTTTATTAGATCTAGGCTTTGCTTAATTGTGGTTTGATTTTATGGTAGAATATTTTTATTTTTCTTGTTGGTAATTCTCTTGACTTTTGAACTTTGCAGGTTCGATGTCTTCTCCGCACCCCAATATTTGCAAAAGTTGGACAGGCATTATCTGGGGTAGTTCTTCTCATCTCCAACAGGAGGTAATTGCAAACAAAAGCCTGTAAAGAGTTGCAGGATTTTCCACAAGAACTCATTCCACAGTGACAGTCAGTTCCAACTTTGTAATTGGATGCTCAGTAAACTGAGCATCAGAGAACTCGTGTCTTGATAAGCTAGTATCTCAGACTGAATAAGAAGAATTAAATAACTTTAACTTTATCAGAGATGGAATTTAAACTCAAAACTAGTTGCATGTGTTAAGGATGATGCAATTATATTTCGCTCATTCAATGGTTAGCACCAGAAATCCTGGAATCTACTACTCATTTTAAATTTGCCTCTTGTCAAAGCATTTTTTTTTTACTTCCTAATTATTATTATAATTATTATTATTATTATTATTATTATTATTATTATTTACTAGTACATTGAACCATTTAGTCTCTTTTTATGACTACTGCCTCCTGTGGAGGCAAAGTCATGATGTTGTTTTTTTTAAGGACCACCACCATGCTGATATTCGCTCTTATTTCATAGACAGAGCTATGATGTAGAAATTGAGCTTTCACTGGATGGGACAAAGGTCAGGTCCACAAACACACTAGACCTGAAAAACCCTTACTTCCGCTACACTGGCACCCAGACTCCTATTCCTGCAGGGTGCAACACTGTCTCCCCAACAGAGCTGTACTGGAACATGGTCAGCTCTGCAGGAACTGGTGCAAATGTTGGTGCTGAGAATGGCTTGGACGCTGGTTGTGGGGCAGGCATTATGGGTAATGGACTTGTGGTCAATGCAGTGGGAGCTTATAGTGGAGGTAATGAAAGTGAAATGTTGTTACAATCAGTGGACTCCAGTTGTGTCTAACCCATAAACAGGTTAAGAGTAGGAGCTGACTTAAAAAATTGTCAAAAAACATACCTGAGTGAAGTATCTTAACTTAGTACATAACAATTAGCCAGACAGCTTGGCAGAAAGGATGGTATAACTATTTATGTACCTACCCACAGCTTTCTCTTCCCCCCCCCCCCTCCTGCCCCTAACTACTAAAAAAAAAAAGAAGGACAATAACAGAGAGGAACTTGACCAAGCTAGAACTTGGCTGGATGGTGTGGCTGGCCATCATAGGTAATTCTTACAGTGTTCTTGAAAGTTTGCTGGTAGCCAATAATAGTTGTATTGCATATGTGAAAGCAAGGATTCACACACTGCACCCTGACCCAGCTTCTTGCTAAACTTGAGTTAACTATCTTTGGGTAAATCAAACTTATGACTGTTTTTTTTTATTTTTCATTTGGCAGGAGGCATTTTAGGTGCCACACCCTATGCCTTGGGGGGAATTCCAAGTGGTCTGCCAATAGTCAGTGCTGTTCCTAATGCATCCACTATTGAAGGAAGCTCCAGTCATTATGTTGGCAGCAGATATGTAGTGGGCAACCAAGCCGCTATAATACCTGGTTACACTGGGACAAGTTGTGGTGAATATGTCACCAGTAGGGGATCTCAACATGCAATGGTGTACTCCAGATAAACTGGGGCTTTTTCCTGTATCAACTAGTCCACCATGAA
Source organism: Pocillopora verrucosa (assembly GCF_036669915.1). Classification (NCBI taxonomy): domain Eukaryota; kingdom Metazoa; phylum Cnidaria; class Anthozoa; order Scleractinia; family Pocilloporidae; genus Pocillopora; species Pocillopora verrucosa. The sequence goes on along the minus strand of NC_089323.1, from coordinate 12,257,116 downwards.
TGTAAATAAATTGAAATGTGCTGGTTTTTTTTTAAAGGGAGGCAAATCACTTTGCCATCCAGCAGACATTGTGTGCTTGTATGTGGTGATCGTATGGAAGGAAGTCATTCTCCTCTGGCCTATGAACATGTGGCGAACCAATTAAGTATTGGGTAACTTTAAGATGGCATAGTTGTAAATGGATACATGGAAATGGAAGATGGTACAGCTGCACTTGCCTGCCTGGTGCTTAGTTTAAGATTTAATAATCAGATCTTGCTTCACAGACTTCTTGGATTGTCTTTACATATCATTATCATACAAGTGTATTGAATGGCTGTGCACGGACTGTTTTAGTCATTAAGGATACTAAGTGAAGTCTCCTTCTGGACTGTTTTTTCATTCAGCTAAATGCTTTAAAATATATTATCAATGAAAATAGCTAAGACAACCTAATTATTAACTTCACTTCAGTGGTATCATGGTTCTCCTTTAAATCAAAAGATCAAATGAGGATGATTCACTGGTGGCAGGAGTGGCCTAAGGTACATGAAGCCTCTTCAATTCTAAATGATGACTCAAGAAGAGGGGACATATTTTTTCATGGCTTGTCAAGATTTTGAGTATTGTACATTAGTGAGAGCTTGGTTTTTAATGAGTGATAATATGGGTAAACAAATGCTATGCTGTTTGTGGTGGTTAGTTTAGCAATGTTAAGAGAAATATTGGATAAGAGTGCACTGCAGGTGTGATACATTGTACACAAAGTACAACCTGATTGGTAAACATTGTTTGACACAACAACACATCCTTACAGCATGTTAAAAACTGGTCTTAAGATAGACCATGAGCGGTTCTTACTTGTTGGCAAAAATCTGTCGTCTGAGTCAGAGAAAACAGTGAAAAATAAAATTGATATTAGTACACTAGTCAGAACTCAGGAGGATTTCCACTTTGTGTACATACATTAATTTTTTGTTTTCACTTTTTTTTTAACCTGCGTGACTGAATTTGCCAAAAAGGAAGAACGGCTCGTAGACTCGATTCAAGAGAATTCTAATGAAATCTTTTTGCATGTTTTTTTTGTTTTGTTTTGTTTTTTTCTAATTAGGAAATATTAGTGTGTTGTATGTAACTACTTAACAGACTTGCGTTACATCTCTGACAGCAATCTACAAGCTGCCTTGTTGAATTATTTGTTATAGATAAGTTATTGATGAAGCCTGTTATGAATAATGATTATATTCTAAGAAAAGTTAGGCCATACATTGTATCTTTGCACCAGGGTCTACCTTATGTTGAGTGTTGTGAGTATACCGCATCAATTTTTAAGACCTGTACAAAATAAATATAATTCAGTTTCATTTTAGCTTTAATGAATGGCTGAAGGAAAATCAGTTGGTTACTAATCCTTTCACCCTCACATCAGTATCCATATTTTATGTACTGTTGTATCTTATGCTCTTTTAAATTAATTCTTGGTTTTCCACCGCATGAAAAGTTTAGAAAATATTCAATAAAAATGGAATTACGGCTTTCAATTTCATAAAGACTGCAATGCAGTCAAGGCCTAAAAAAAAGCCAAAGAAACGAGGACAGTCCTGTGTCCACGAGTTGTGCTGCAGTGGCGAGCAGTGATTACCAGCCGTGATCCAACGTCATTTCACGGTTGTGGAAAATGCGTCATTAATTCAACACGCCAATATAAATTTGCATAATACACAAATAGGAAGCTTAGATAACAGGGCTGAACCATATTCACCATAAATTATTTGCGGTATGCCACAAGTTTTGAAAAATCTGACAAAAGTCTAAAAACTCTACTACTTATTATCGAAGTGCTTAACTTAGTACTAATAAACAACAGGCGTGTTGCTCTTCAGTGAAACCGAGGTTTTTAGAGGAATTAAGTTTCTTGTTTCGTTCGTAAAAAAAGCAGGCGTACTTGGTTGTCTCGTACAATCGGTTAGTGTTTCACCGGCTGAGCAACGCCGACAGCGGGAGGCATCGCACCGGCTTGAGCTTATCCTTGAGGAGGGGGATGCTGAGTTGAAGGCGGAGGGTAGCTTGGGTAAGGCGGAGGAGGCTGATTGTGTCCCGAAGGAGGCTGTAGGTAACCTGGAAGTGGCTGGTTGTAGTTGACCGGCGGAGGAGCTTGTATTTGCTGCGTCATTATCATATGGGTATGATTTGATACGTACGGTTGATAAAGCTGTGGGGTGACGACCACAGTGCCGGCTGTACGATAGCGGTAGTATGGGCAACAAGCACAGCAGCAGCAGGATGCAATGGAAATGATTATGGCGAAGAAAATTATTGTACCAATGATACCGCCTGCAATGGATCCAGCATGCGAAACACATGAATAGGTGCATTCGTGATTACAACATTCTTCGCCTGTACCACATTGATAGTTGTACGTGCAGTAGTAACAATTGTCTCTACAGACGTTATCTGAACAACAGGTTTCACTCAACACACAATCGCTCGAGTCACTACAGTACTTAGCACTTCCCAAACTAAAGAGACAGACGAAAATGACGCAAGAGAATTCTTTCGACGCCATGACGAATGCAAAACTTTACAGACAGCAAATACCTCAACCAGTTAATAATATGCATGTACATATTTAAATTTCAGCATGCTCATTGGGTTAGAACATGTCAATTAAACCTGCTCAGTGTAGAAAGCTAAGATTGAGCGCAAAAAGTTGAAATTGAATGCAAATATTTTAAATTAAAATTTATTGATGGGAGAGTCGCGAAAGCACAAGAAACTCAAAGTGGTGGACAGGTTAGGGCTAGTAAAAGGATTCTCATGGGGTGATGGCTTTTACAACTAACGGTTAAAATTTCAGACATGATTTGATGCTACTCTGGTTTACAGATTTAATGAATGTAACCGAGAAGTTACAGTTCACAGACCAGACGTTTTGACACTCCTGTCTAGTACCTTCATCAGAAGACCGCTTTTTGATGCTCTTTCAAACGTGTACCAAACTGACGTTTGGTCTGTCCGATGTACTCGTTACCACATTCACTGCATGGAATAGAGTCAATAGCGTCGGTTCGTTGTTGTTGTTGTTTTTTTTTGTGACAGGATCCTTAGGTTTGGCAAAAATATGCCCCAAAGTCTGAAAAGCTTTTTGAGCGGCTTTAACGTTGTGGCTCTTCAAAATTCTCTTGATGGGTTCCGTAACACCCTGAATGTAAGGAATAACAGCAAAACCAGTCGCTGGTTTCCTCTCATCAGGAGTGCTACTTGTTGTGATGTTGTAAATGGTTTTCAGCATTTACGGAGAAAATGTTTAGTACTGCCACTCGCCTTTGGGACATTAGAAACATATTTCCTTCCCTCAGCCTTCGAATGGAGTGAAGATGGCGGACAGTCAGCCCTCCTGAGTAAAATTTTGGCTACAGACTTTCTATGGCAAATAGGGTGGTGAGCATTTGTCGATGTGGGTAGGTTTACGATAGAAACTTGCCTCTAAATTACCCTGTTCCCTTCTGTGCACATTTAAATCAAGGGCAAATGTCTATCCTTTTCACGCTCAAGGGTGAATTGGAAAGACGGCTCTATTGAATTCAATTGCGATAGGAGGCGTTCCGCTTCATTTCCAGATACTGCAGAAGTAACATCATCGACATTTCGTCTCCAGAAAAAGGGTTTAACCGGTGAAGTGGCTAAGGCTCTTTGCTCCACGTCTTCCTTTACCATGTTTGCAATGACAGCAGAGACGAGCGAACGCCTTCTATCGCGCTTGCATTCAGTAGAGCCAGTACATTTCTTAAGCTGATGACAAAGAGAATTTGAATAATGAACAATCAACAGCTTCTTCAGTTGGTGATCATTTCCTATATTCTCATGACATTAATGTTTGGCTTAGGGGTGACATTCTAAGGAGAAATTAGATGCTAGTCACCCTTTAGGGACAAGGTCTTACCTTGAATGGCTGAAGAAAAATCAGTTGGTTATCAACCCTTAACACCTTCAGATCAGTATCCATATTCCCTATACTGTTATCTATACATTCCCTGTGGTGATGACAAAGAGAATTCATTTAACATTCAAAGCTTCTTAGGTTGGTTCATGTCCCTTGTTCTTATGATCTTCATGAATGATTCAGCTGTACTACTGTGTGGGGAAACTAGATACTAGTCCCTTTCGGTTAGAAGGGTTCATTAGGGATAATGGACGATCGCCACGCAGAGCATGGGAGAAAGGTGTAAATGAAGCCTTCTCTTGATTTCTGAGGACTCTCTCCAATGTAATCATGGAGGTTAATATTTTATATTACTAGCACACTATGTTCATTTGAGAATTGTTGGGTCAAGATGTAGGAGAATTTACAAGGAGATCTTTTTCACAGGATGCTTTATTCATATGAATGTTTACAGACAGGTTATGGTGATTGAAATGTTCCGATTTTTTTCTTGGTGAGATTTCACATGCTCTCTATGCTTTGGTCTAAAGTTCTCTTTGAGAAGACCGGAAAGAGAGTAGTTTTCATTTCCCAAGCCTACAGAGCAGGCGTAATTTGGCGAGCGAGTTCACAATATTTTCTTAACTAAAATTATGGCCGCCATCTTTGATTTTAAAGGCAGCGGAGGGCTGAGGAGAAAAAGAAATTTATACCAAAGGGGCGGTCGACGGTCGAAAATGAAAACAGGTGTGGGGGTAGAGGAACGAATGGTATTGGCCTTCACCCTTTAACTCCTGTGAGTGACCAAGACAGAATTTCTCCTTACCATATCTATGCAATATCATGCAGACAAGTGATGAGAATAAAGAAAAATATAAATTATGGGATTACCGATTGATCAGATACCAAATTCTTCAAGCTAACACAATGAGAATCGTTTGGCAAACAGTGGGGAGAAATACTAATGAGATCTTAGGTACTTTTAATACTTTTAAGATACTTTTAAGATACTTTTCTACAAGTTCCTAACAATACTTCCTCGCACCAGGTACAAAAAGTCAACTTGAGTATTTGTAGCTATGCCAGCTATTTAAGATATCAAATGTTTAGCATTACAAGTTGTTTAAAAAATTAAGTGTGTTACAAAGCTATTTAATCACTTTGTATTTCACCATCGGTATACTTCCAATGACCACACAGCTATTGATGACTTAAACTTTCTGTCAACCTATGCAAAGTAATTTCTCAGTGTCACTATTTAAGTCATGTTCTCAAAACTTTTTTTAGTTGTCACTCTAATTCTGACAAATGGAGAAACATAATGGTCATGTGCGAGAAAACTAATATGACACCTGATATTCTGAAATGAACTGCATAAAGGAAAAAATCATCATAGTTTAATAAAACTCTAATAACATGAATTTCATCGCATTACAGAGGTGAAATTGGCGTTCGATTTTAAAGATAATTACCAAGGTGAAGTGAGCTTGCGACTTAGAGCTTGGTGAATCATCCTGGAGAAAGATGTTTTTCGTCTTGTCACGAGCGTGGCACAAAGATAAAATTCTGAACCCCATGAGAAATCAAAACTCAGATCTTCGGATTCCACACTCCGACGCTCTATTATTGAACCACAGAGACTTTATAGTGAGCGAGGTCCATTACGAAGTTCATATGTACAGTTTTCATATATTGTCTGAGTAGTTTAGAAGCGACTGTTCGTAAAGGCTAAAGGTCTAAACGGCCATCTGCTTCTGAATATAATTATGTGACAAATTAAGCCCTTGAACAGTGGCTCATGCTCTTTTAAATTAATTCATGGTTTTCCACCACGTGAAAAGTTAAAAATATCCGATAAAAATGGAATTACGGCTTTCAATTCAGAAAGACTGCAATGCAGTCAAGGCCTTAAAAAACCAAAGAAACAAGGACAATCCTGTGTCCATGAGTTGTGCTGCAGTGGCGAGCAGTGATTACCATCCGTGACCTAACGTCATTTCACGGTTGTGGAGGCGTCGGAAAATGCGCCATCAATTCAACAAGCCAAATAAATTTGCACAATGAACAAATGAGAAGCTTAGATAACAGTGCTGAAGTATATTTACCATCGATTATTTGCGGTATGTCAAAAGTTTTGGAAACTCTGACAAAAGTCTAAAAACTTTACTACTTACTATTAAAGTGCTCAGCTTAAAACGTTGCTTTTCAACAAAACTTAGGTTTTAGAGGAATGAAGTTTCTTGTTTCAACGCGTTCATAAAAAAGCAGGCGTACGTGGTTGTCTCGTACAATGGGTTAGTTCCTTACCGGTTGGGCAGCACTGACAGCAACAGGCATCGCTCCGGGTTGAGTTTCTCCTTGTGGGGGGGGATGCCGAGTTAAAGGCGGTAAGTGGCCTGGGTAAGGCGGAGGAGGCTGATTGTGTCCCGAAGGAGGCTGGATGTAACCTGGAAGTGGCTGATTGTAGTTGACCGGCGGAGGAATATGTACTTGCTGCATCGTCGTCATATAGGCATGATTTGATACGTACGGTTGATAAGGCTGTGGGGTGACGACCACAGCACCGGGTGTACGATAGCGGTAGTACGGGCAACAAGCGCAGCAGCAGCAGGATGCAATGGTAATGATGATGACGAAGAAGATTATTGTACTGATAACAGCGCCTACAATAGATCCAGCGCCCCAAACACACGAAGATTTGCATTTGTTGTTACAACATTCTTCGCCTGTACCACATTGATAGTTGTACGTGCAGTAGTAACAATTGTCTCTACAGACGTTATCTGAACAACAGGTTTCACTCCAACTGCAACTGCTCGAGTAAGTGCAGTATTTAGCACTTCCCAAACTTAAGAGACAGACGAAAATGACGCAAGAAAATTCTTTCGACGCCATAATCAACGCGTAACTTTGCAGGCGGAAATACCTCAACCAATTAATAACATGCATACACAAATTTTAATTTCAGAATGCTCATTGGCTTAGAACACGTCAATTAAATTTTGCACGGTGCATTAATTTGATCTTGAGCGCAAAAAGTTGAAAATGAATGCAGATATTTTAAATTAAAATTGACTGATGAGAGAGTCGCGAAAGCACAAGAAACTCAAAATGGCGGACAGGCAAGGGGCAAGTACAAGGGTTCCAATGAGGCGATGGCTTTTAAGGTTAACGGTTAAAATTTATTTATGTTCTTTTTGACAGAAAAAACTTTTTCGATTAACCTTCTTTGAGACAAATGGCTGAAATCTATCAATTTTTATACGTAACGGCTAATATTCTACCGTTATACGACTGACGGCAAAAGAAACGGTTAATATTCTCTTAGCTAACGTTTACCCCAAATGAGACCCTCCGTCCCAACGTTCTAATTTATAGTTGGAGGAATAATGTAAAGGAAAAAAAACACCCAACAATGCACCAACCACTGGCTAATAGTCTGGAAGTCTTGCGCTTCAAAAAGGAGCTTGTATTTCGAAGCTCTGAACCGAAATTCGTAGGAAGTTACATGCAACACTGAATTCGTAAGAAAGACGGGGAAGATTATGAGATCTTATGACCCTGATGGCCTCCGTGTAATGGTTACTGGCATTGATAGGTATCTAGTAGAGAATAGGTGAAAACTTTCGATTATGCGTGACAGAGAGTTTTAAGCCTCGAAACAATTTTTTGAGGGAAAAGCCCGACTACTCCGGCATCAAAGAAAAATCGGCGGCCGAGAAAGTGAGCCATTAGAGAATTCATTTAGCAATCAATGCTAAGCAGATCATAGGAGAAAGGTGTGAAAGCCTTCTCTAGATTTCTAGGGACTCTCTCCAAAGTAAACATGCAGGATAATATTTTATAATACTAGTACACGATGTTAATTCGAGAAATGTTGGGTTAAGAGAATTTAGAACGAGATCTTGGTCACAGGATACTTTATTTATCTGAATGTTTTCAAAACAGGTTGTGATGATTGAAATGTTTCAAATTTTTTCTCGGTGCGATTTCTCATGCTCTCTCTGTTGTGGTCTAAATTTCTCTTTGAGAAGACAGGGAAGAGCGGAAGTTTTCATTTCCCAAGCCTGAAGGGCAGGCATAATTTTGGCGAGCGAGTGCTCAGTATTTTCTTAACGAAAATTATGGCTGCCATCTTTGATTTTAATGGCAACGGAAGGCTGGGAGAAAAAGACATTTATATTACGGTTTGCGGTCGACGGTCAAAAATAAGGAGAGGTGTGGGGTTGGAGGAGTGAATGGTATTGGCATTCACCCTTTAACTCCTGTAAGTGACCAAGACAGAATTTCTCCTTACTATATCTATGCAATATCATGCAGACAAGTGATGAGAATATAGAAAAATATCAATAAATTATGGGATTACTAATTGATCCGATATCAAAATCTCCAAGCTAACACAATGAGAATCTTTTGACAGGCAGTAAGGAGAATTACTAATGAAATCTTGGGAGTAACGGACGGACCATTACTTTTCTGGAATGGGAGCATGGGAGATATTCTTCTGCAAAATTTATTTTTTTAACATATACGTCTCCGCAAACATTTTTTTTTCAACATCTTCGTGCAAACAATTTTTTTAAAATTTTTTAATTGCCACGATAAATTCCCATTTTTTCAAGAAATATTCAACTATTAAAATAGAGTGATCACTTTTTAGTGCCCAAATTGTGTCAATTTTTATACCAATGCTTCAATTTGTTACTTTTTTTTTCATTTCAGTGTTGGGGATAATATATTTTAATATCTAACCTGATTTCTCTGCTAAACATTTTTTTTAACCCTATAACGTTTGCAAACAATTTATTTTGTCTTTTCCGACTCTGCGAACAAGATTTCTCACAACCTCTCTCCAGAAAAATAATGGCCCGTCCCTAAAAGGTTTAAGAAATTACATCAAGAATAAAATTTGATGACAGAAGAATCTAAAACCACGAGCCCTTATCCTTTATTTTGCACAAGATGCTTATTTTTCTACAATATTCTAAGAATACTTTCTCGTACCAGGTACGGAAAGTCAACTTGAGTATTTGTAGATACACCAGCTATTTAAGATATCAAATATTCAGTATTACAAATTGTTTTAAAATGAAGTGTGTTACAAAGCTATTTAATCACTTTGTATTTCACCTTCTGTATACTTCCAATGACCACACAGCTATTGATGACTTAAACTTTCTGTGAACCAACGCAAAGTAGTTTCTCAGTGTCACTATTTAAGTCATGTTATTAAACATTTTTGAAGTCGTCACTCTAATTCTGACAAATGGAGACACATTTGGTAATGTGCAAGAAAACATCAGAAGAAATATGACATATGATATTCTGAAATGAACTGCTTAAATGAAAAAAACATCATAGATTGATGAAACTCCAATGACATGAATTTAACCGCATTTAAGAGATTAGATTGACACTAGATTTCAAAAATAATTGCTAAGGTGAAGTGAGCTCGCGACTTAGAGCTAGGTGAATCATCCTGGAGAAAGATGTTTTTCGTCTTGTCACGAGCGTGGCACAAAGATAAAATTCTGAACCCCATGAGGAATCGAAACTCAGATCTTCGGATTCCGCGCTCCGACGCTCTACTATTGAGCAGCAGAGACTTTATAATGAGCGAGGCCCAATACGAAGTTCATATATACGGTTTTCATATATTTTTTGAGTATTTTAGAAGCGACTGTTCGTAGGGGGGGCTAAAAGTCTAAACGGTCATCTGCCCCTAAATATGATTATGTGACAAATTAAACCCTTAAACAATGGCACCTTACGCTCTTTTAGAATAACTTTTGGTTTTCCACCACATGAAAAGTTAAAAGATATCTAATGAAAATGGAATTACTTGTTTCATTTTCAGAAAGACTTCAATGCAGTCAAGGCCTAAAAAAACGAAAGAAACAAGGACAATTCTATGTCCACGAGTTGTGCTGCGATGGCGAGCTGTGATGACCATCCGTGACCCAATGTCATTTCACGGTTGTGGAGGCGTCGGAAAATGTGCCATCAATTCAACAAGCCAATACAAATTTGCACATTACACAAATGAGGAGCTTAGATAACAGAGCTGAACCATAATTACCATAAATTATTTGCGGTATGCCAAAAGTTTTTAGAGCTATTTCAGTGAAAAATCTGACCAAATTCTAGAAACTTTACTACTAATTGTTACAGTAATTAGCTTAAAACTAATCAGCAATATTCGTTTTGCTGTTCAACGAAACTGAGGTTTTATAGGAATAAAGTTTCTTGTTTCAAAGCATTCATAAAAAAGCGGGCGCACGTGGTTGTCTTGTACAAAGGGTTAGTACTTCACCGGTTGGGCAGCGCTGAGAACAGCAGGCATCGCTCCGGCTTGAGCTTGTCCTTGAGGAGGGGGATGCTGAGTTGAAGGTGGAGGGTAGCTTGGGTAAGGTGGAGGAGGCTGGTTGTAGTTGACCGGCGGAGGAGCTTGTACTTGCTGCGTCATCGCCACATGTGTATGAGTTGAGACGAAGGGTTGATAAGGCTGTTGGGTGACGACCACAGCACCGGGTGTACGATAGCGGTAGTACGGGCAACAAGCACAGTAGAAGCAGGATACGATGGAGATGATGATGGCGAAGAAGATAATTGTACCGATAATAGCGCCTGCAATAGACCCAGCGCCCCAAACACACGAATAAGTGCATTCGTTGTTACAACATACTTCGTCCGAACCACATTCACTACTGTGCGTGCAATAGTAACACCTCTCTCTACAGACTTTATCTGAGCAACAGGTTTTACTCCACCCACAATCGCTCGAGTAACTGCAGTATGTAGCACTTGCCAAACTAAAGAGAAAGACGAAAAGGACGCAAGAAATTTCTTTCGACGCCATGATCAACGCGGAACTCTACTGGCGGAAATACCTCAACCAATTAATAATATGCATGCATATATTTTAACTTCAGCATGCTCATTCTCTTAGAGCACGTAATTTTAATTTAAATAGAAAGTTGATATTGAGCGAAAAAATTTTGAATTGAAAGCAGATATCTCGATTCGATGAAAGATTCGCGAAAGTATAAGAAACTCAAAATGGCGGACAGTTTAGGGGCAAATTAAAGATTAAGATTGAGGAAAAAGCCTGACGACTCCGGCAACAAACGAAATCAGCGACCGAGACAGTGAACCTTTACACGAAGTAAACACGACTAAAAATAGCAGGAAAAAAGAGTGAAATTCTTGCATATATATTATCATGATGTAATCAAAAATTTTTTTAAGCAAAAATGTTACGAGTTCCAAAGCTATTTGATAACAAGAAACGCAAGAAAAATCCTGCATGCATGAGCTGTATTATAGTGGCAATCCGTGAACATTTTACGGAGTGGAGACATGAAATGTCCTTGGCGAGACACGAAGCCATTATTGATTATAGAATTATTAAGTTTGGACTACACAGAATAACAAAAAGAGATGCCTAGATAACGGTGGTGAATTATATTTAACGTAAAAACTTGCAGATTGGACACAAGGTTTTTGACAATATTACAAAAGTTTAGACTGAAACCATAATTATAATTATTTGAAGTATTTTTATTCAAACTCGACAATATGCATGTTGTATTTTGACATTACCGAGTTTTGGAAAAAATCCACAAATGTTTCATAACATGAGGCTAGTTATCTCGTTAAACGGGTTAGTACTTGGCCGGTTAGTCAGCTCTGACAAAAGCAGGCATCCATTGCACAGTGTTCCGCTTGGAGAAGTTATCTCACATATTACTTTACTTAGAACCTGTTCGTTTGCTCGGTTACTGCAGCAGGCATCGGCCCCGCTTGAGTTTGTCCTGGCGGTGGAGGATTCTGGTTTAATGGCGGAAGATAGGTTGAGTAAGGCGGAGGAGCCTGGTTGAAACCTGGAGGAGGCTGATTGTAGTTGACCGGCGGAGGAGCTTGTACTTGCTGCGTTATTGTCGTGTGTGTATGAGTTGAGACGAACGGTTGATAAGGCTGTCGGCTGACGACCAAAACACCGGGTGTACGATAGCGGCGGTAGCACGGGCAGCGAGCACAGTAGAAGCAGGATACAATGGCGATGATGATGGCGAAGAAAAATGCACAAGTTGTGCCGATAATAACACCTGTAATAGCCTCGGCGCTCAATCCACATGAATATTTGCATTCGTTATTGCAACACTGTTCGCCACTGCCACATTCAAAGTTGTACGTACAGTAGGAACAAATCGCTCTACAGACGTTATCCGAACAACAGGTTTCACCTTCCACCACACAATCGCTCGACTCAGTGCAGTATTCAGCACTTCCCAAACCAAAGAGACAGATGAAAAGAACACAACAAATTTCTTTCGGCGCCATGATGATCAACACGGAGCTTCACTAACGGCTAATATCTGAATTAATTAATTATATGTTTGCAGAAACTTCTGTATGCTCATTGGATGAGAAAACGCCAAGATATAAACCTAAACAGTGCAGACAGTTTATATTGTTGAGCGCAATAAGTTGAGTGTAGAATATTTAAATTAAAATTGATCAATAGTGGAGTCGAAGTCTTACTTGCAGTATAGGAACAAATCCTCATACATGAACATCAGGTCTCATTATCCAGCAAACAATCACTCAAGTCACTGTAGTATTCAGTGCTTTCCAAGTTAAAGAGGCAAACGAAAATTTTATCAACACAGAAGTTTATTCAGGTTGGAAATGTCTGAACAAACAAGTTGAGCTATGAAGCGTGATCATTCGATTCAGCGTGGTTGGCTGATTGCCAAATCCATTAAGGACCTTTCATTACTTATGACCAGGGGTGGTCTGAGGATTTTGGTCGAGTCACAATAAAGTCCACTTGATTCCCTCCCCTCTCTTCCTCCTCCCCTGAAGAAATGTAATATCATAGTGATCTTCTTTTGTTGGAAGTAAATTTTCTGTAGCACCCCCTTATACTCTGTTCGCAAAGACTGTTCTCACTCTGTTCCCTTCCCAAAATATGAACTTCTTAAGCCTAACCCAACCCCCCTCCCCCCGGGAGGAGTAGAAAGTGAGAGAAATGACGTATAATTTCAGCTATAAGTATTAAGATTATAAGTATCCCGCATAGATTCATAGATTCGATTTAGGGCTCTCGTTCCAATAAGCGCCCTTTTTCTATTTCAGCGATAGCACTTTTAGAGTACATTTACATTAAGTTCAACTCGTGGTTCATTTTTCCTTTTCAAAATTACTTACCAAGTCTCACTACAAAAACATAGGCCCCGTCTCAGTTTCGCAACTTAAATGTCCACGTGAATGCACAGTTTCCTCAAATGAATGATCTCGTCTGAAGGCGATTAATTACTTTTCTGGCCGTTCTAGCCAGGAAGGATCAAAGGACTACAAGTCCGTTTTCTGCTGTTTCTCAAAAAAAAAAAAATGAACGCCCTGTTTCGATTAAACGCCCTCCCCTGAGGTACCAAAAGTAAATAAGGGCCCGGGCCCTAAATCGAATCATTACGGTCTGAGTATAGGAAATACAAACGGTTCGAGATAGGCTTTTCTATGACTTCGATCGCGAAAAATCATGCACTCTTTTAGTCTGACCTTAGTTTAGTTTTTAATTGGTTTTTAGGGCAAGTTCTCCATGTCTGTCTACTTGTTTTCGCGTAAGCTAATCATGTCTCACAAAAAAATTTCAAACAATTGCCCAAAGAATTGTCTTAACTCATTCATCCTTGAAATGGTTGTATGCCATTACTGACGCAGACATACAGCTATATATTGATGGTTATTGCTAGTCAGAGAAAAATATGGTCTGGTTTTTGGGATTAAGCACTAGCAACCTGAATTTTCAAAGGGGATAGTCCACTACGTTTATAGATTTTTGTGCTAAATGTGACAACTAATATACTTGAAATTCGCACAGAGAAAAAAAACATCCATTAGGCATTACTGGTCAGCTCATTGATCTCCAGCCACTTTGTTTATGTTTAGTATAATGTAAAGATTCGCAAAGCGTCGAAAATTATACCAACTTTCATGTGCCTAACAAATATGAAAGTCTGATATTAAAAAACGAAAAAATGTTTAAAATAATACAAACTTAGTCCTAAAAAGTACTTAATACCTTCAAGACGCATCTTCGCGATTTAAGAATTGGAGTTAATTTTAATTGCCTACATCTCTGAAATTAAAGTGTCAATAAGTTCAGATATGCAAATATACAACGCGCAGTCATGTGCAGATCAGTGTTGAGTTAAAAAATTGCCCGCAGCTTATTCTTAACTAATAAATATATTCGACTTTCTTGAAAATGTCGTTCCTTAAAGTATCTGCATAGTTTAAAAACAGTTAACCACGTTTATTTCTTTTGTAGAGAAGTCGGCATCAAATTAAATTAATTAGGCCGTTTGAGTTTGTCCGAGTGCTGGATTGATACCGGTGGAGGTTTAATGTGCATGTTGATTGATGCTGACCTGCCGGGAAGTATGTACTCTTTGAGGGGCCCTCTGGTCGAAATTTGGTAAGATTGAAACATTTTTCGCCCCAATTTTTTCTTGAAAAATATTTACTTGAATCTATTTAGATTTTGAAAATGTTGTTTGTTTTTAAAAGTCAAAAAACGGTATTGTTTTGAAGGTTGTTTTTCCGTTGCCATGGTAACCAGTTCAAAACAACCGAATTTTCAAGGCTTAAATGTGAAAGGGAATAATATCTTCCACTTTCCTGAGTTCCCAAAAATCCCATAGTTCCTTCCAAATTCTTTCAATTTATTTCTTAGGCCTGGATACACAGCTACGAGGAGTTACAATAAACTCTAGCTGAGTCCACACATATGATCCATGTGTATCAGTTCACAGTTTATAAATTCCATTCTTAACGTGGTAAATTATGCCGAAGCTGGAGAAAAAACATTCTGTTTTAAAGAAAGGTGCTTCATTAAAGCGTTAACCCTTTAAGGGTTCAAAGGTGTTCAAAAGCAAGCGAAAAGAGTGACCAGCGCAGCGAGAGAACAAACTGTAAATGTCACGTTTGTCGGCGAAGATGATGTTGTTACCGAAATGATTCCACCGCCAGCAATCCCGGTTTCTTCGCGAAAATTTGGCGCTTATGCAGTTGATACCTCTTCTTCTGACGAAAGTGTATCAGATGACTTGAAATTTGCTCAAGGATATCGCCTGGTATCAATGGAAAGTCTCAGGAAGTTTGTAAACAGAATACATACTCATGGACCATGTGCCTCAGGAGAGCCTGTTGAAGTTTTTTCACAGTGTAACTTATTATGCCGGGAAATTTGAAACCAAATCCATGATCCACTGATTTATCTGGATTTAAACTAGAAAATTAATAGATTGTTTCCTTTAATTTCTCATGTAGGTAAAGCTGAAGTATTAGAGAGCACTGTAAACAGAATGGGGATGAGCACTTCAATCTTTGTCAAGAGTGACTATGGCATGACAGAGTTCCTTGCCACTGATGATCACCCCTCCAAAAATACCACTCCAAGGACAATTCAAGGCAAAGATCTGAATCGATGAATAGTGTATGGTGCATTTGAGATGGGAGTTGGAAAAGTGGGAATTGCCAAGCTGTGTGAAATGCTCAACATGCCATTCAGTATGTCACTCTCAACCTGGTACGACCATGAAGAGGCACTAAGCATGGCCCATGACGAGGTAAAACAGGAACAACTAGCAAAAAACAGAGCTGAGGCAAGATTGCAGGTTGTACCAGAAGAAGGCATCACTGATGCTAATGATCAAATGATAATTAGTATCCCTGGAAGTTTTGATGGTTCATGGTTAAAACGAGGTTATACTGCTAATTACTGCGTTGGATTTTTTATTTTTGCTGCAACTGGCAGTGTTGGGCCTTGAAGTTATTTCAAAAACCTGTGGTATGTGCTCACAAAAGAAGTCAAGTCTGACTGAAGACCAGTTTGAACAGAGGTACCAGACCCATCATTGTGAAGGCTCTTATAAAGGCTCCAGCCCAAGTACGTAGATGGAATGTGTTAAAAGGATGTGGGGAAGAAGTGAGCAGGACTTTATCAGGTACCAGTGAATGATTTCTGATGGGGACTCGAAAGTATATAATGTCACATGGAGTATTTATGAAGCCTGAGACACTTGTCACCACTATGAAAATCTGCAAAACAGTGACCAGGAGTGTGTTACCTGGAAACCTTCAGAAGGTTTTAAGAAGTGGGAAGAGGATTACCTGGTTGGAACTGCAGGCTGTGACAAGGTAATGAAATTGGATTGCATTGGACATGTTCAAAAGCGGCTCGTGAAAGCACTCTACGAATTTCAAAAATCCTCAGTGAAATTGAAGGAAGGAAAACCAATGTATGGAGGAAATGGAAGACTGACAAAGGCTGCAATTGGAAAACTGAAAAATAATTTTGGCAAGGCAATTCGTAGCAATGCAAAAAGAGAAATTACAACCACTGAAGAGAGGGACCAAGCTGTGCACGTTATGAAAACTGAGATTCTGGCTGGATTGTTCCTTGCCTGAAGCTGCCTAATAAAGAAAGGCACCAGTCTTGTCCGGCAACTTCACGGTGTAAATACAAGAATGGGCTCCCTTGCCCTAACAAGCCACACCATGATATTCATAAATCGTGATTTAAGATGATAATGTCTTTTCATGTGCACTTGAACCATTTTTTTGATCGTGAACCATTTTTTTTATATTGTGAACCATTTTTTTTGTGATGAACTCCCGACTTTCTTCTGGTTTTGAAAATGTGCGTATCGTTCTCGAACGGCTGTGGCAAGGTTTTGACCAGGGTTTTGACAGGATATGGACTTCATATGGTCGATAAAAGTCATAACACAGACCACTAATGGTTTTTTTAACAAATAAGATAAGACATTACGTCATCTTTTGTCGCGTAAGACTGGTCAAGAATAGAAAAAGGAAAACTTTAATTCTTAAATTTGTTTTTACTGTTTTTGTGTGAAACGTGATCGTCTCAAAAACTCAAAAAGATCATTCGAGATGCATGAAAAGCAAAATATTCTTATGTGACTGAGTTTTACAAAGGGGTTTAGGGGAACGTTCCTCGAGTCTTCCTCGGGTCAGGCTTTTGAGTCGTGATCGACAGTTGATGTAACCCAGTGCCAGGTGACGCTGTCTCGGGCGAACGATAGCGGTCGTACAGCACAATAGGAGTTACCCTCGACGCCGTAAACAGCCGCCTTAACCATATCAGGACTTCCTTTCATGCTTCAACAATCCTCCTCAAAGAGATATTCGTTCCAGTATGGACAGCACAGACAATGTTTATATCCGCACACACGACTTCAAATTGCTAACTTATATCTTTTTATCTTTTTTAAGCGAACGCATTGTCTCTGTGGAAAGAGACAAAGACCATATTGACTTTTCACTCATAAACTACAAATTAGTCAGTATGTTCCAAGCGTCAGAGGTAATGCTACCTAAAATTAATTCGTAGCAGCTCGAGTTATTCCTTTTATCAAGCCTAAGGCTTCAACCATTCTTCTCTTTTTTCCTCGCGAAGCATTGGGGGATTTGTTACTTCCTTGAATGTACCTAAATTAGCCCCAGGATTTTCTCAGTCAATTTCTTAAGTTTTTATTTATGTGTTTCTGTATCGTTAGAAGCCATTCTATAGAATTAAGCAAACCAAATTTCTTAGCCTAATCTTTTCTCACTGGTCTATCAATCGTTTCCTGTGTTCTCTTTTTTGTGTTATGATACGGTGTGGTATCAACCGCTCCGATCCTTAAAGGGAACATCGTAGATGCTTGCCGAGGTTGAATCTTTCTTCTGTGACCGTTTCTTCGCGTTGAAACGATCCTGAACTTGCTTCCGGACACCGAGAAGATGTTTCTTCAGGTTCAGGAGGTCAGTGCAATTCGACGATCTACAGATTTTACACGCTATAGATCGGCCAGAGAAATTTTGAAATTCGGAGCATTTGATCGCATGACTATTATGTGATAATCGTATGATCTCAAAACAATAGCAAGTTGCTCACTATGGCTTCAGGTATTCTAGAAGCATTCGCAATTTCCGGATTCGTTCCTTTGTTTGTTGGTTCGTAGTAGGAAACAGCCTATAAGGAATCACCTTGAGTACAAGCGAGTTTGGTGTTTGTTTCTATGAAGACCTGAAACTCATCTCAGTAAGCACCTGAAGGAGAAGTGGTATCCATGCAAGTGGTCGAAATAGCTGTCGACTCTTTGAATAAATAATTAGTGAAAAATGTAGTTGTTGAAAAAAGCATTTGAAACACGTGGAATCGAAGGAAATCATTAAATCATAGCGTTCACGTTCATGGATTAGGGCAAAACAGTATTCAGAGCAAATTTTAGTCAAGGACTGGGCACCGAACGAGCTCTACAAACGGTACATTTTCCCCGGAAAGAAATTACGATTGCCTTGTCGGGACTCAGAATATCCTAGAAACAGTACTGAGGTAATTATTTGGCTGGTTTACCAAAACTACTTGGTTCGTTCGACCTTTGTTGGAACAAAATTGAATCCAGTCAGTAATATTTGTCCTTGCTATGGTTAGATTACAATCCTACACTAATTTTTTGAGATTATGGATGTGTCAGGGTGAACTCTTACTTGCTTGCATGGGGTGTAGGGGGAGGAGGGGGAAGGGGAGGACAAGGGATAATAAGGTGGTGGGGGCACATATATGTTGTAAACACGTTGATCAAAAGTTTCACTTCCATAATAATTGCAAAACAATTTTGTCATGGGAAAGTGCCAGATAATATCACCTTGATACTCTCTTACTTCTGCTCAGGTTTTCGAAACGTCAGTCACCACTACCGACAAAAGTCCTTCTTAGGACTTCGCTCAAACGGACGATCCAATAACACCATCACTAAATTTTCGCACTGTTAAAGTTCCACTAAACAAAGCACGCCAGCGGAGATCCATATCCAAGAGATAAAGGTGACCGATCGAGTTGAAAAGAAAGCAGCTGCCATGTGTTCTGGAGAGTAACTCTATATAGAGAGTTTCTAAACATTCCAACGAAGCTTGGTTCTGTATTGTAGATACTGATGTTCCCTTTCTGGAACTTTTAATTCAAAATCTCAAAATAATTTTCTTATTTGTGTTATGGTAACTTGTATTCATCTTGTATCAGTTTATCGTGTGTAAAGTTTAGACGGTTTCTTTCTGAATTCTCTACCTATTTAAACCAATTGAAACCTTTTATTAAAATTATTCATATTCAGTGGTCTCACCGCCGCTTATTATATTTTAGATCTTTTTACAAACTACAATTCACGTTCCAGCTAGGGTGTACAGAGAGAAACACCTAGATAACGTATGTGCAGGATATCGCAAAAATCCTTCACGATGATGGGTTTATTTTGGGGGCCTCACGGATTTAACTTTGAGTGGAGAGGGGCGAGGTTGATACTGACTCTACGATCTATACGGGAATGGCCCACCCGAAAGCAATACCTGTTCATTCAGATTACGAAGTGCGAGGTTTCGCAAGTTGAGCTACAATTAAATGGGAGCTGTTGAGAGTGGTAAGAAGCGAATGACCTAGTTATGATTAATTTAATCTCTAGTTCTGCTGGAGAATATTAAACAATCTAAGGCTTCTTCTAACAATTAAGAAGAGATTATAAACTGCAATTTTATATTCTATTGCAATCAGAGAGCACTCAACGGAAAAAGGTCTGGTAAATTTAGTTTTCTTTGTTTTTACTGTCTTCTGCTGCTTTTTGCGACTTCATTGCAGATATTGTCCAAAAGTTAAGAACTTTGCAAGTCTGCTCCACACACTTTTTTTCTTGCGCGGGATCGAAGCGGGCAATTCTGAGCGGGCAAGATAGTACGGGTGGCCGATTAGAACACGTTCTATTTTTATATCATTTACCATATTACGAGGATTCCCTCTCTAGAAGGCTTATATGCTCGACTCGGTCAAGTTCCTAAAGGTCCTTCTAGGGCAGACCACAACACCGGTATCTACGTTCCCTACTCTTTGCGATAAGTGTGTGGGTTCTTTAACGTCCCCTACTAACTAGTACCGAGAAGATACAGGAGACGGGGCCTACGGCTTTGCGTTCTTATCCGAGAACACTAGAATGTTTAACCGCTTGCAGATATCATAGCAAAGGCAGCACATTCTCCTCAGTTATTTTAAGACCCTGAGTGTGGGTCCGGTCTGGGTCTTGAACCCCAACCTCCCGCACAGTAGTCCGGCGCTCATCCACATGAGCTTACCAGGCGGCGGTGATTCGTGATTCACTTTATAACGCCGACGGGCGCTGCCAACTATATATTACTCCGCACTATTATAGAAGTAAACTGTAGTTAGGAAAAAACGCTTTCCAATTAGAATTATGTCACTAGGAATATAGAAGCTCAGACGGGAGAGCTTATCTGAGATCTAAAGTTTTTAGCCAAATTTACCGGCAAAGTGCGTGAAATTCAAAAGCCAGCCACCCAACGGGGGAGTGCAAACGGTTAAGGGTTGAGACATTCTTGCTTCATTATGCTATCACTTTGAAATCTGTAGCATGAAGGCGTGAATGAAAGTGATCCTCGCAGTGATGTGCACTACTTAGGCAGTAGTGAAAATAAGGCCTGAAAAAAAAAATTGAGGCCTGTACCGGATTTGAACCCATGACCTCTGCGCTACCGGTGCAGCGCTCTACCAACTGAGCTAATAACCCAACTGGGAGCTGGTCATGATGGTGGTTCTAAATAAACCTGTGAAGTGATGAATAGACGGTTAAGAATATATGAAAGTCATATACTTGAAGTTGATAAAAATACGGTGATGTGATTTGTATTTGTTATAATGTGGTGGCAAGCCTTTATGTCACAATCTACCTTTGATTGAAGTAACTGAAATTTTGCAAGGGAGTTTGCTTAGAGGCGCTGAGGAGGTAAAGTTTGGGTGGAGTCTGCACCCCCGTAGTTTGGTAGCCAAGAACTTCTAATTCTGTATTTATCACTCTCATTAGGCACAACATCATTTCAATCTAGCTAAATGTGTCCACCCTTGTCGAGTCCATTGTACGTGATGTTTTGATGCCGAATTAATTTCCACTCGTTTCGTTGACAGAACTTTATCAAGTTCTTGTTCGCTGTGTTGACTACTTGAGTTTTAAGCAGCCAAGATGAAACTTTCGCCACTTTTACAAGAACAAAGCAAAAATTCTAAATATCGACGTTAATTTTACTTGCGAACCGCTTACCGGCATATCAAACGGAACCTTGAACGCAGCGGCGGATGAACAAAAATATATTCTTGAAAAAAAATTGCTACATCAAGAAAACGTACATACCGCTCGACATCGTTATAGCATAGACATACATACATACATATACTTTATTTAAGCTCGAAATTCAGTGTAGCTATAGGGCTAATATATTCGAGAAAATAAGCTAAAATGAAATAAAAATATGCTGTCCTACAATTCAACATTATTTAAAAGCTATATACAATATTATTTAGAAACTATATACAATATTATTTTTAAACTATATACAACATTATGCATGAAATATAACTGGTAGATCTACTGTGGAAAAGCTTCATATATGAGGATCTCCTGCTTGAATTCTAGAGAATATAATGTTCTGTAAGTGTCTGGAAGAGAGTTCCATACTTTGCTAGCTAAGTATGAAAAAGAGTGCAGACCGTATGTCGTTGTTTTTGGGTTGGGAAGGGATATGATTTCCGCGCAAATTGTAGGATGAAGACCGTACGGTGAACATATCTTTTAAATAACCTGAATAATTTGTAAAGAACAGACTCTTATATAACGTGATCATGAAGTTCTGGAGGCGTGTAATAAATAGAGATTTTAAGTTAACTTTGCTTAGTAAAATGTCGTATGGAAAGCTGTAGTCCTGTAGTATAAACCTAAGAATGCGCTTATTTAGATTATCTATTTTGTCGGCATTGCGCGCACCACAGAAATGCCAAACAGAAGAACAGTAGTAAAAATGCAGCATGAAGGCTTTATGGAGCTTCAATAGCGTCTCCTTATTAATAAGTTTCCGAAATCTAAGCATTACGTTAAATTGATTATTTGTTTTGGTCGCTAGATATTTTGTATGGATATGCAGAATGCGCAACATCTCTCCGGAAGTAAAAAACTTCCCCCTCTTCTTCTCACATTATAATGCATAAATCATTATTACAAAGAAAAGCCATGCTTAAAACAAGCACAACACGCATTTACTTGGTGTTTTCTTTAATTCTGTTTACATATAATTTGATGTTTGTATCCTTTTTTCCTGCACTTTTTTGTTTTCTTTTAAACTACCTTTTTTCTAACAATTTTAAGTAGTGCACTCTATACACTGTAAACGTTTTTGTTTTTTCTTTTCTTTCTTTTAAAATATATAGTTATTTTGTTTAGTCGCTCTTCAACCTGTATTGTTTTAAATATTGTATTGCACTTTAACGTACGTATTTGTAAAAAACAAAAAACGTAAGTAATGTAGCTATAGATGTAACTGTACTGTAAGTTATTTTCTGTAGCCGTGATGTAAGTAATATAGCTGTAATTAAAGTAATATAGTTGTTTTTGGTAAAAAAAAAAAGAGAGAAAGAGCTCTTTTGACCAATACCAGGGTGTTTTTGAATAAATTATAGTGACCCACTGAATACACACATGCTTTTAAAACCCCTTAAAACCCCTTAAATATCACATAATTTAGGAATACAGATGATTTCTTGTTGTATGCAATGTGTTACGAGGAGCGAGCTTCTCAACTTTTGAAATTTTCGATGTCGCAATCGGTTAAAAAGGGATTTTGCACCTCTCGTTATTGAGAGCTCTAAAATATTTCATTTTGACGTATTTCCAGACACAAAGGTGCTTTTATTTACTCACTAACAAAGATAGCATAAAAGTTTGAGGGAAACCTTGGTGTTCCGATGCGAAATACCCTAGACCACTCTCATATCAGACTGAACCTTACACACGGCAGCTGATTAACAAGAATTTATTATTCAAAACAAAATGTCACAACATTCAAACATAAATACTTCTCAACATCGATATAGCATATGCTGTCGAGGGATCTGCTAAAGATTCCATTAGCTAAAAGTAAAATATGAAAAAAGTAACCAATCTCCCTGAGGCGGAATATGATTACTCACTTCTGTAGATAAGGTAGCAGCTGAAATATAGTAAAACCAACCGAGCTCATAAGACAAATTTTAAACCTGTGTAATCCTATTACTGAGATCATCAATCTGACTGCTCTAACGATCAAAATTCGTAATCTTACAAATTTCATGAGCGGAAATACAATGAAAACTGTCGATGGAACCATAGACTCGGTTAATAACAGCCACATCGGTTTAATATGACACTTAAAGTGAAACTACATTTCTTAGAATACAATATTCATTCTGGAAAATTAATGCAAATGATCGGACTCATCTATCTCCAACAAAAATTCTTTGCACAAGAAATCTATGTCTACTTTTTGTTTTTCTTTGAACGACGACGAAGGCGAAATAGGTATTCGAATTTGCAAATATACAGCGTGCAGCTCATACCTAGGATTAGTGTAATTTCACTTAAGATTAGAGAACCTTTTTCCTAACTTATACTTCTAGAACTATCCTTGGAAAATCTTACACAACATTTAGTAATTTGACTACGTTTACATCTATGTAAATGGAAAATAAAAACCAAAGGTTATTTTACTTCACCGGAACCTTGATCCGCTTGTAGAAGTTACCTTGCAAATTATTTTAATTATATCTGGTTCGGTTATTCGGCGTTTACTGCAGCTGGCATCGGCGCCGCTTAAGCTTGTCGTAACGGTGGAGGATATTGGTTTGGTGGTGGAGGATAGCTTGCGTAGGGCGGAGGAGCCTGATTGAAACCTGGAGGAGGCTGATCGTAACCAGCTGGAGGAGGCAGGTTGTAACCTGCTGGAGGAGGCTGATCGTATCCATCTGGAGAAGGCAAGTTGTAGTTCACCGGCGGAGGAGCATGTACTTGTTGTGTCGTCATCATTTGGATTGAGAAGATTTGTTGCTGTGGCTGTTGGCCGGCGACGACCACAGCACCTGGTGTACGATAGCGGTAGTACGGGCAACAAGCGCAGCAGCAGCAGGATACGATGGAAATGATGATTGCAAAAAAAATAATCGTGCCGATAACAGTGCCTGCAATAGACCCGCCGCTCCAACCACAGTATGAGGAACAAACTCCCCCACAACAATCCTCATCAAGGTCACACTGGTAGTGGGACGAACAGTAGCAAGATGACGAACTGTTAATGCACTTGCTATTACAACATTTCTTGCTCGATTCACATTGGTAGTCATACGAACAGAAACAAGAGGATAAACTATTGATACATTTGCTTTTACAGCATTTCTTGCTCGATCCACATTGGTAGTCGTACGTGCAGGAACAGGAAGAAGAGCTACTGATGCATTTGCTTTTACAGCACTGTTCGCCAATGTCACATTGGTAGTCGTACGTACACGAACATGAAGAGAAACTGCTGATACATTTCCCATTACAGCATTGCTCGTTCGTTCCACACTGGTAGTCGTACAAACAGTAGTGACATCTCTCTCTACAGACTTTATCTGTACAACAGGACTCACTATAGGAACAACCACTGTCGTAAGTACAGTAGGTAGCACTTCCCAAGGCAAAGAAGCAGACGAAAAGAAAGCATAAAAGCTCCTTAGCGGCCATTGTCCTTTCACAATTTCAGTGGCGTCCGTTCGTTGTGAGATAATAAATAAATTAATAAGATGCAGTTGGCTGATTTCCATATTCTCTTTAGACACTCTACCAATGGAAACCCCAATAGATGGTTGGAAGGGTGCTGGGAAAGAGAAAAGGAATCGATAGGGGAAGTTGGATGGCAAGAGGAGAGATGCTGTTACCATACATAATCATAATGGTTCAGTACCTTTCAAGTCAGGCCAAAGCTAAAACTCAAACAAAAGCCCAGATATTGAACAAAGAACGTAAAGACGTCACAAATCTGTGAACCCCGTCGTCATTCAAGAAAAAAAACAGTCATTCGTAAATATGGATCTACGATAAAGATACATCTTTTCATTTTCTTTTTAATGAGTACTTGTGAGCAGCAAACAGCTATAGATCTTATCAACTTGATTTGTTTTCTCCCAACGGTTTCGTCTGATTACACAGACTTTGTGAGGGAATTTGAACAAGATCGCTTAAAGGAACTTACTACACACGTTATTTACAAGTACAAGTCACGTTCCCACAAGGGCGTCAAGAGCGAGAAATACCCACATAAGTAGGTAAAGGATATCACAGAAATCGCACATGATATTGAGTTTAATTTTAGGGCTCTCGGATTTAACCTTGCGTATAGTGGGGAGTGGCGGGGTCGATATTCTCTCCAATTGACAAGAAGGTCCATACGGGCATGGTATGTTCGAAAAGAATACCCTTTCATTCAGATTTCGAGTTGCCAGGTTTTACGAGAAGAGCTTCAGTTACAGGGAAACTTTTGAGCGCGGGGAAAAACGAATGATCTAGTTGTTATTGGTCTAAGTTCTGGATCTGGTGAGGATTGAACAATCCGAGGTTCTTTTAACAATCAGTGAATACCCAACAGGTCCGATTAAGTAAGTAGTTTCTACAACGGTTTCATCATCCGGGAAGACTACTTTGCTTTAAACTTCTGCGAAGATTGGATGTCACGCAACTCGAATAACGCAGCTCATTGTCATGAAATCGACGATTGGATAATAATCCTGGGATGGTAATCGTAACTTTTACTAAATTCAATCCAACGTGGGAACAGTTCAATGCAAAATTGCTCTATATTATGCATGTAAGAGTTTATGTCATACTTAAATATGTCAGATAAATGAGTTGCCGTTTGTTTGTTGACTTGTTTCACACATCTTAGTACTCGGCCGGTGAGCGGGACGACATCGAAACGATTTGTCCTTGTACCTCGGATGGAGGATACGGAATTGGGTAGGATGGCAAGTAAGTGGGTGGTGCCTGGATCACTCTTTGTCTCCATGGCCTTTCGCATCAGCTTCTTTGCTATTTTGACGGCGTTCTCAGCCTTGTCGTTGGATTAGGGGTAGGTTGGAGAACTTATGGCAAGTTCGAAGGAGTGTGCGCGAGCAAACTCTTGAAGATCTCTTGATGCAAACGTTTCGCCGTTATCTGGGATGACTTGATTTGGGTTCCATGCTTTGCGAAGTGGTCCTTAACTTTGCGGATGACTGATAGTTGTCACGCTTTCAGATGCCCTGCGTTTATTTATAATTCAACGCATGGCGTCCGAAAGCGTGGACAACTATAAGTCTGCACTTAACCACGACAAAAAAAAAACATGGTAAATAGAGGCTCGTAGAAATGAATTTTCACTATAGACGCCATGTAATGTTCTTCAGGGCTTAGTCTTATGGAAGACAGATAGAATTAGGGGAAATAATGAACGTGTGTTGATTCAACTCTATTGAAATCAAAAGTGAACACAAACCTAATACAGCTATCTCGAGTTACGTATCTGTTACCTTCACAATATAGGATATCCAGTCACAACTTGCATATTAAACTGAATCTTACACGCGGCGGCGAATTAACAAGAATTTATTTTCCAAAAAAAATTGTGACAACACAGGAATGTAAATACTGCTCGACATCGACATAGCATATGCTGTTGAAGGATCTGCTAAAGATCCGATCAGCTAAAAGTAGGATATAAAAAAAGTAACAAATCTCTCTGAAGCGAAATAAGTTTATTCATGTCTGTAAATGAGGTAGCAGCTGAAATATAGTATAACCAACCGAACTCATAGTACAAATATTTAACCTGTGTAAATATATTACTAAGGTTATCAATTTGACCTCCATCTTGAAAATTTCATAAGCGGAAATACATTGAAAACTGTAGATGGAAGCATTCATTTGGCCGGACTCATCTATTTCCAAAAGAAATCTGTGTCTACTTTTTGTTTTTCTTTGAACGACGAAGGCGAAATAGAAGTTCAAATTTGCAAATATACAGCGGGCAGTCATGGCTGAGATGAGTATAAGCTTATTTAAGATTAGAGAGCCTATTCCCTAACTTATACTTTTAAAACTATCCTTAGAAAAAAAATTACACTGATAACATTTAGTAACTTGACTACGTTTACATCCATGTAAATGAAAAATATAAACCAAAGGTTATTTATTTCACCGGAACAGTAATGTGGTGGAGAAGTTACCTTGCAGAGTACTTTAATTACATCTCGTTCGGTTGTTCGTCGTTTACAGCAGCTGGCATCGGCGCCGCTTGAGCTTGTCCCAGCGGTGGAGCATATTGGTTTGGTAGTGGTGGACCGCCTGAGTAAGGCGGAGGAGCCTGATTGAAACCTGGAGGAGGTTGATCGTAACCAGCTGGAGGAGGCAGGTTGTAACCTGCTGGAGGAGGCTGATCGTATCCATATGGAGAAGGCAGGTTGTAGTTCACCGGCGGAGGAGCATGTACTTGTTGCGTCGTCATCATTTGGGTTGAGAAGATTTGTTGCTGTGGCTGTTGGCCGGCGACGACCACAGCACTGGGTGTACGATAGCGGTAGTACGGGCAACAAGCGCAGCAGCAGCAGGATACGATGGAAATGATGATTGCAAAAAAAATAATCGTGCCGGTAACAGCGCCTGCAATAGACCCGCCGCTCCAACCACAGTACGACGAACAAACTCCTCCACAGCAATACTCTCCACTGTCACACTGGTAGTCGGACGAACAGGAACAAGAAGACGAACTACTACTGCATTTGCTATTACAGCATTTCTTGCTCGATCCACATTCGTAGTCGTACGTGCAGGAACGGCAAGAAGACGAACTACTGCATTTGCTATTACAGCATTTCTCGCCCCATCCACATTGGTGATCGTACGAACAGAAACAACGGTCTCTGCAGACATAATCACAACAGGACTTACTATAGGAACAATCACTGTCGTAGGTACAGTAGGTAGCACTTCCCAAGGCAAAGAAACAGACGAAAAGAAAGCATTGAAGTTCCTTTGGGGCCATTGTCCTTTCACAATTTCAACTGCGTCCGTTCGATGTGGGACAATAATCGGTTGGCTGATTTCCAAATTCTCTCCGGACACTTTACCATGGAAACCTACGAACAAAGAAACTAAAAACGTAATAACTTTGTCAACCCTGTCATCATTTAAGACATCGCAGTCATTAGTAAATACTAATCTCCGATAAACATACGTAGCAACAAGAAACGGTTTGTCCTTCTATCTCAGCGGGAGGTTCCTGGGTTGGACCGGGTGGTGAATAATGCAATTTGTGATAATCGTAATGAGCATAAATAAATATTTTGTCGACACGTGTCAAAAGACTGGAGGCAAGTGCGAGGTTTGCGGGGAGTTATGGGATCGTAGTTTGTAATTTTAGGTCGTTAATTAGGCATTCTATGGTCAGTCGTCGCCGTGTTTAGTTGTTAGGTCTCGTTGTCGTTTAAGTCGAGGGAAAAAATCCCGTAAAAAGTGGGGAAAAGAGTCTGGAAAAGAGTCGGGAAAAGGTCGGGAGAAAAGTCGGGAAAAAGGCAAGAAAAAATACGAGGATAAAGTCGGGAAAAAAGTCAGAAAAAGTCGGAAAAAATTCGGGAAAAAGGTCGGGAATAAAGTAAAAAAAAAAGTCGGGGAAAAAAAAGACAGAGCACAGAAAAACTCAAGGAGGGATTTGTAATTGAAGGCGTAATAATAATTTGTTATTGAAAGCATAACGGCACTTAATGTGTTCGTTTGCGCTACTAATCATAACCACTATAATTTTCTTAAATGTGATTGGCGCATCAGCTGCTTCTTTTTTCACTAATCATTCTGTTCAGTTGGTTGTAATCAGACACCTGTAATCGGACAGTTGAAGCAGCCAATCATGCTAGGTCCACTCAGCTAAATCCACCAATCACAGATTTGATCACAATAACCATACCAACAACCACTTCTCCAAAGAAAAACAAGGCAATTTCAAAATGGAGGAATATTTAACTAAAGACGTTGTCTCCACCGGAGATATTTGTTCTAGGTGTATTTGTTTTTTCGGAAATTGAAATGATCATAATTAATTGGTAACAGGATATATTGTCGTCCAATTTTTTTAACCACTCGTATGATCACAGAACGAATTGAACCCCACTCGGTCCTATTACCATTTGATTACTAATTTACTGAAGGTTGAAGTTTGCTCCGACAGACTAATTTGCATAATTCGGCTGTCACGCAAGCAAAGGGAATGAATTAGTGCAAGATAATTTTCCATTTTTATGCTTTCAAACATCTTGTAAGAAGAAATCAACAGTGTGAAGTTCTTGTTCAAGTAAAAGTCGGGAATGAATAAGTTGCTAGTAATTAAATCCTTGTGTTTGAGTGAAGATTTCTGGGATCGCGATGGGACAAACAGTGTAAGTTGTTGGAGGGAAATATCTAGCGAAAGGTTGCTTCGACGTCCTCAAAAACGATTTGAGCCTTTTCAGCCTTGCCGTTGGATTGAGGGTAGGTTGGAGAACTTATGACGTGTTCGAAGGAGTATGCGCGAGCAAACTCCTCAAACTCTCTTGATGCAAATGTTTCGCCGTTGGCTGGGATGACTTTATCTGGTATGGCCATGTGGCCTTTGCTTACGACTACAAATTGTGCATGTAACATGAGGGAATCATCACTTTTGGGGTTGACACTCTCGATCTTCACTACTCTTAGTGGTTTGAGTTGGGTTTTGTTAAACATCTACAGGGTTTTTTTTTGTCTCTATAACTTAATTGAGCACTGGATCATTCATTACTTGCTTATACTCACCTACTGGTAAAATATTAACAGTAGCGCCACCATCGAGTTAAACTATAACTTCTGTTTCTCTCAGGTGCATTTTAGCAAAGATCTTGCACTGGCACTGCTCCGCGTCGATCGCGCTGACAGGTACTATCCCGGAATGTGGCCTAGAGCCCCACAGTCTTGATAGTGTTTCTGCCAGGCTGCACATAGCTCTTTCTTTCTTGTGTGGGTCTTTAGGTAGAACTTGCATTTAATTTGAAGGAGGATCTGAGTCGCGCTGTCCTGAGTTGAAGCTTTTATTACGCGGGACGTTGTCTCGCCATGAGCTGTCAGTGTTGCTTCGTTGTGGGCGACGCGGCACATTAATAGCACTCATTTCATTACCTGTTATTTTTTTAAATTGTTTCGTTGTTGTAGTATTTGTTCCTATTGGATAAATACGTTAGCGATTACATAATATTTATAGCGGAGCTCGCGGAGCGTAGCCGCATAACTATACAAAATAGTAATAACCCATCAAGCCGAAATAATTTGGTTGTACGACCGTACGACCGTACGACCGTACGACCGTACGACCGTACGACCGTACAAAGTGCTACTTTTAGCATGCGCGGCCAACTGTACCACGGGCACTATCTTAGTCATTATATACGTAATGGAAGGGCGAGAAGGTAATACGCAGACGCGATTGCGTGCGTAAGTTGGATACCCCATTAGTGTGCGCCAAGAGACAACGTCAGATGACGATAAAGTGCGCATACTCGAACGTCGAGCTGCAGTGTAGCGTACTGCGGGCACACAGTTAGGCATTGCACGAGGACGTCACATGAGCTAGCAGATGGAGGAAATTGTTATAATTCAAGTTCGTGGTTTTAATTGAAAATAGGCTGGATATAAAGAGACTGAACGACCAAAGAAAGCAACAAGTAAACGGCGTAAAGCGAGTCCAGAAAGTCGCGCAAGAAAGTTACAAAGGACACCAAAATAGGCAGAATACGGCGAGAGGAACAAGAAAGAGAACAATAAAGGGCAGAAGTAAAAAGGCGAGTTTCTAGCGAAGAGCAACGCTTCTGAAAACAGACAGAAAAGAGGTCATCAACAAAGAGAAGCGAACTGCAAAGGATCCGCGAGAGAAGAGGAGGTAAGTCGTGTCCTATCTGGGTTTTCTCTTGCGCTAAGACCCAGAAAACATATACATATATATAACTGATTACATGATGTCTTTAACCCTTTACACTCCAATATCAGAATGCATATTCTCCAAACTGTTCTTTATATATTTCCCTATGTGCCGGCAAGGAGAATTTGTTTAACAATCAAGAGGTTCTTCAGTTGATTATCATTTCCTTTATTCTCATGACCTTAATGCGTGACTCAGGGGTGATATTGAATGGAGAAATTAGATGCTAGTCACTCTCAGGAATTAAAGTGTTATTAGCTGTACACATTTTCATGTATATGCTCGCATTTGTTGGCTACAATAGCTAAGATTGTTAGGAAAGCAAACAAACAAGTGAACAGAGTACAGTGAAATGAGGGAAACTGTAAACTTCACCATGTTATAGAAAACTATCAAAGAATACTTAAAGAGGGGAAACTTGAATTGTGCTAGCTAATTTCCTCCATCGCTATTCATGTTTTTGATCAAATAAAATTTAATCAGTTGTAGTGTTTGCCTGCAATGTGTCAAATTTCCAGTGTACACTTCATTCTTCTCAGATGTCCTCTGGTAAAAGATAGATACTTAAAATAGTCGTTCACAAGAAAGATCACACATCATTAAAAATATCACATTGAAGTGGTGGCATTATTGATTTGTGATATTTAAAATGACAGAGGCAGGAAAAACACATTGAGCTTTTTCCTATTCACTAATAAGTTAATTAGATAATTTTGGATTCTACATTCAGACTGGGTGAGACTTAATTTATTCATATCATGCTTCATTATGGTTTGTTTACCTGGAAAGGTAATTGATATAGCTTCAGGGATGTTTTTGTTGCAATCACAATTAACATTCGTAGCGAAATTTCATTTAGCATGGAATGTTTTAAGAACACTTTTCCTTTCTCTTTCCTTTCTCTGGATCACAATTAAAGGTAGCAGGTTATTAAAAAAAAAATTATAACTTTTGATTCAGGTAATTATTTGAATATGTGAGTAACATTTGATAATTTCACATGTAACAGGATGATCAAGCTGAAGATAGCCTAAAAAAGGATTGAACTCCACTGTAAGAGGTAGGTAACTAATTTGGAAACTTTAGCACTTGGTAAATACACCATGGCTTGCAATTCTGATGATTACAGTTTCCTGAGGTAATTGAAATGTTAGTCCCCATACAGGAACCTTCCACTTGACCTGTACAGTCATGTACTATGAGATAACTTTAGAAAAATGCATTTGTGTTGGCAGGACTATTGTGAATACAGTACCACCTAGAGACAAAAATAAATGATTTCCTGTAAGCATGAAAATTTTGGAGAAGATATGGTGGTAAATGACCCTTCTTTTGCTAGGATGCATAGGGTCTGATGATTTTCATGTATATCTTTTAGCTTTCAAACTTTCAACTCTGTATTAATTGTAGCTGTTTACTATGTCTTAATTCTCTGTACCATAAGCCCTCAAAAGTTGAAGCAG